>NC_086153.1:101300006-101603037 GCF_035149785.1 Candoia aspera
AGAACACCTAAGCAAGGGCGAACCTTAAGAGTTTAGAAAGAGAGAGCTGTAATTTGAAATTTAGCTTTTACTGCAAGCATTTTTCCAAAGATGGAAACCAACATCTATTAACAAAGCAATGATATTTTTAAAAATATTCCTATAACTGTGCAGGATGATGCATATGCCAAATCTACAGGGCACTTTATTCCACAACGACTATGTTGACTTCAACTAGAATATCCTTAAACTAAGTGGACAGCGGACTATATGCAAAGAAGGAATGAAAGTGGAACTAACTACAACAAAAATCAAACAAACCTTAAAGGTTTTTTACCTGGAACAAAACCTGCATCATTCCTTTAAAGTCTCTGTTAACATTAATTGGAATAGATTGATAAAGAAAAGATTACCAGTTCAAAATAACAGTTTAACCAAATTCAAATATCTTACTAGATGCACCAAAAGCAGGATACAATGGAATGCTTAGATCAAATTAAATCCAACATCTGGCAATATTTATATGGTATTGACTTATAAACTTTTATTTTCTCCCTTAAGAAAATAAATGGGAAGGGACTGGATTAGGCACCAGCCACCTCTTTAAGGCACTAGTTATTGTAGCAGAGCACACAAATAAATAAGACTATTGCTGTGATTCTCTTCTACTGTAATGCTTAGCAAGTCCTTGTAAGTGGGTGTTACATTTACCTAAACGGTTGCCCTTCAAATTTATTGGACTTCAGCTCTCCAAAATTCTCAGCCCACATGGCTAGCAAACTGGGAATTCCAGTGTTAAAGTCCACTACATTTGAAGACTTCCAGCTTGGAGAAGGCTGGATTAAAATGTAGCCGATCTGAACTGAAATATTTTCTGAGAGCCAGTTCGGTGTAGTGGTTAAGGCACCAGGCTAGAAACAGGGAGACCGTGAGTTCTAGTCCCGCCTTAGGCACAAAGCCAGCTGGGTGACCTTGGGCTGGTCACTTTCTCTCAGCCCTGGGAAGGAGGCAATGGCAAACCACTTCTGAAAAAAACCTTGCCAAGAAAACTGCAAGGATTTGTCCACGCAGTCTCCAACAATCGGACACGACTGAATGTACTATAAAAAAATATTCTAACCTTGAACCTAAAGTTAAAAAAAAAAAAAAATGACAGCTTTTCTGTGATAGGTAGGTCTGTGTAGTATGTGTAGAGCGAATTACAGTCTATTGACTACCCCTTGAGAAAATAAAAGCTATGAATAAGCTTTTCCAGGTTCAGGAAGCCCAAAGCAGCCCTTAGCTGGGCAATGACAAAATGGTGTTCAATAGGTTAAAGGAAGAAGGAATTCTTAGGGGCTTAAAAATATTTTGAACATCCCTTATGTCATAGAGCCGTATAATGACCCGGGCTAAATATGGACTAATTGAAAGAGACATCTCTAAAGTAAGATAATAGGAGTGAACGGGTACCACTAAATCTGGAACTGATAGCAGGGTAGCAGTCTCCAAGATATTAAAGGAATGTCGGATATCTCAGGGCAGATGTTGCACGTGACATTAATTGACAGGGAGGGAATTGGTCCATGAATCAACATACCTACATACATACACAGTGTTTATGGGCAGTCTGAAATAGGAGAGTGAGCCCATTGGAAGATTTGGCTCTTTCATTTGAAGTTACAGGAATCTTCTTGTTGCTTATTACAGATCAGTGTCATGTTCCATTTCCAACATGGGTGTGAAACAAGTCAACCCAGTAAGGAAGTATTTCAAACTTGACTCCCTAAAAGATGAATCAGTAAGTTGAAAGCCTTATGGTATTTAATATTATCCCTTAATTGTAACTCTTTAAAACTTATGAGCATATTCTACTCTGTTTCACAAACAGTCATTACGATGTGCCCTATATTTACATTTTCTTAGTTACACTGGAACTGAGCTGGCTTGTTGTGTGCGTGTGAATATATGTGCTGAATCTATATTTTCCTGAGCTAAGACCAATGTGATATAATTTCAGCTGGGACTGAATAAAAAAATACTATAGTTAGCTTCCTTGGTATATCCTAAACATATTTCCCCAGAAATAAGCTCTTTTAACTTCAATAGAATTTAGTCTCATGTAAATGTGTGTAGAATTGGTATGATATAGATCATATCAATGGCTAATATCTAGAAGCCTACATTCAAGTAATACCAAGGGGATTCCAGCAAGGACAAGAAGTTCTATGCACCATATTTTACTTTAAATAAATATCCAGAATGAAGTGAACATTTGTTTTGTAGAAGGTCTGTAGGCAAATAGTTGTATGTCAAATGTAGTTGTCAAAATTTGGATTTTGATTATTTTTATTCATTTTAAAAAATTACTCTACACTTTCAGGATATTTCAAGTAAAGCATAGCTCATTAAATTACTTTTTGGTTGAACTAACTTTTGTGTTATGCATTTACAGCAGATGCTGTGTAGAATCATTACTGTTTTGCTCTGCTACAGCCAAATGCCAACTTAATTGTGATGGTTTTCTACTCTGAAAATGAACATCATCATCAGGAAAGTTAACATACTATATTCAGGTCCACTCTATGACAAAAAGAAATCTTCACCTGAAAATAAGTATTTTAGACTTTGAAAAAGTTTACTTTATACAAGAACATACATTTGGAACAACACAATGTATGCTTTTTATTATTATAGCATCTTTATAGAGTGAAACATAAGCCCTACCTTACTAAAATCTGGAGGTGGATTTTTGCCTCTACAGAGGTTTGAAAGTGCCCAGACTGCATTTCTGGTAGTTGTGAGCCTGTTAGAATGTGTTAGGAGTCTGCCAAGACAAGAAAATTAAAAAAAAAAATTGAAAGATTATTTTTGTCATGTACTGTATATTAAAATGACTTAACTTTAATTAATACAGCTGTATTCAATGGTTTCCATGTAGTGATGGAATAGTATTTCAGCAGCAGAACAGGTTCCTCTTCTATCTGTATCCCCTGTGTAGTCAAACTGGTTTACTTGGGACCTTATCAGAGCAGATTTGGGGAATGCATGGAGGAGAATGGAGGAGGAGAAAGAAGGGTAGCTCTGCTTTGTGAGTATAATATTGGATATAATCCACAGATATTATTAATTTTCTGAAAAAGAAAATAAATTAGAATAATTTTATAATTTTTATAAAGATAATTAGAATAAAAAACTTTTATTCTAATAATGGCAACTGTTGTTTAAAATAACAAAATTCTAGCACCAAAAAGTTTTGTGTCAGCATGCTAACATTCAAAGTATGTAATTTAAATTTCAAACCTATACATGTCTCCTCAGAAGTTCCACTGAGTCTAATGGTGCTTAATTCCAAAGCAATGAGTTAAGATTGGAGTATCATTAATAGGGCCAGGCAGTGCTTCGGAATTAATACAACCTGCCTGCAATTCTGTAAAGCAGTTATGCCTTTTCCCAAGATCATGCACCTGCCAGATGATTCTGGGAAATGAGTTAGATGTTTAAAAGAGTTGCAGATAATTGCTGTTTCCAATCCTGCCCACTCCAAAACACCATTTTGGATCTGAAGCACTGCACAGCCCTAATTATTACCAACCCACTGTTTATAAGGTAGCAATTAAGCTGGGATGCTTTAATTATTTAGTTATGCACACCATTCTATGATCTGTACTTACTGTAAGAGTGGGGGAAGTATTCCACAGCTTAACACATAATCTCTACATTCTGCATTGTCTCCAGCAATATTACCAAGAGCCCACACTGCCTTAGAAACAAAGATATAAATTAATATTCATAAATCTTTCTAAAACGCTTTTTCAAAACTCATCTGTAATCCTTATGCTTTACAGTTTATACATAACAAAATTACCACATAAGTATATAAACTGCATGAGGTAATGAGTGAAAGGTCCCCTGTGCAAGCGCCAAGTCATGTCTGACCGTTTGGGGGGACGCCACATTTGTGACATTTCCTTGGCAGACTAGAGCGGGGTGGTTTGCCATTGCCTTCCCCAGTTGTCACCTTCCCCAGCAAGCTGGGGACTCATTTTACCGACCTCGGAAGGATGGAAGGCTGAGTCGACCTGAGCCAACCACCCGAGAATCCAGCTTTCGCTGGGATCGAACTCGGGTCGTGGGGAGAGTTTCAGTTGCAATGCTGCCGCCTACCACTCTGCGCCACATGAGGCTCTTATATAAACTGCATACAAAAGAATAAATAATGTTATCAAATAAACAATGTTTCACATTAACGCTGAAGTTAATATGAAATAACTGAAACTACCACAAGAATTTACATTTGCAGTTGAACCTTATTTCTGCATGACAAGCAATGGTATTTCATTGGGCCAAGTACACAGAGTCACTGATATTTAACAAGTATACTGAAATACAAGCCTAACACTATTTACACGAGTCAGTGATTTCTGTAAGTTTTGATCCCAAGTAAGTCAGCGTGGGACTGCAGCCTACATATCTGAAATAAGAAAGTACAATGCACAAAAAAATTAACTAAAATAGTATGTACTTTTTAAAATATGAAAGGTACTACATTTGTCTATGATGCTAAAACAGCATTATGTGAACTTTTGACATTATATGTTCAACATTATGTGTATGAGCTTTGAATTTATAAAGATCCTACTCTGTAGCATAACTTTCAGCACACTGCAAATAGGAGGTTGAAAGTTTTTCTTCCAGTTTAAGCTAGCCACAATAATATCACCAAACTGTAATAGACTGTGGTTAATTCAAACCCTTATCTCAGGGAAGGGGGGAATTGTTTAGATCACCAAGCAGCAGATTCTTTGCACCTTGCATCCTGGTGAGCTGGATGCCATCAGACAACAGAGTTATAGGGAAAGACAGACTTGGAGAAGGCCACACCAAAGCTTTCATGTGATGGATATAAACACTGTCTGGTCTATAAGCTCCCAGAGTCATTGAAAGTTGGGCAACATACAAGTTTAATAAATTATTGTTATTTTTGTCGTTATTTCCCCAACCAGGTCAGAAAGCAATTTATACTCAAAGCATCATTTATAAACCTAAATACATTCAACCCCCAGTTCTAGCTTCCTGTGAATCATAATAAATTGGCAACTGAAGCAAAAACTTCTGATATCTTCTTGACGGTGTCATCTGAAGACAACAGAGTGGGGAGCACATGAATATAGGATTCATGTATTTAACATTAACCATAGTTTAGGATTACATCTACATCTAGATTAAATTGTGTTTTTATTCAAATATGTGTAATTTTTTTCCTTCCCAAATTTCTCTGAAGCCCAACATTTTATAGCACAACTGAATCTGAGTAATAAAAAATTCACAAAAAGTTACCTGCTCCTGGACATCTTCATGTTCAGAATTTAACAGTTTAATAAAAATTGGGACTGCTCCAGTCTCAATTACTACTTTGGTATGCAGGAATGTTCCAGATGCTATATTTGTAAGAGCCCATGCTGCTTCAAACTAGAAGATAAAAATATCATTACCCTAGCAGAATACTCTGCAATCAATACTGTATGCTTATTTTCTATGTGGCTTTTTTCTTTCATACCAGAATATAATCTACAACTGCATTATGTATTTCCTTTAGCGAAATAATGGTTTAGTATTTGTGCTGAATAAAAACCTTAAGCATATCACTTTGCTTCAACTTAATCTCACAAGATTTTAAGAGCATAAATGCTCTTTAGCCTTGGAGAATGGTAAAATATTCTCACAATGGAGGGGTCAAGGGGCAGATCTCTCCTCTCCCATCACCACCAATTGGGACCGGCCCTGGAGGAAGGAGGTGAACCAGCGTAAGACTACGCCACCCACCCCCAACTCCCTGAGCCGACTGAAAAGGATACCATGGTCGATGGTATTGAAAGCCGCTGAGAGGTCAAGAAGAGCCAGGATGGATGCACTGCCTCCATCCGGCGCTCGCCAGAGATCATCCATAAGTGCAACCAATGCAGTCTCTGTCTCATATCCTGGCCTGAAACCTGACTGAAAGGGGTCCAGATAATCCGTTTCCTCCGGAATCCTCTGGAGCTGCAACGCAACCACTTTCTCAATCACCTTTCCCAAACGGGAAGGTGGGAGACAGGGCGAAAATTTCCCAGTATTGTAGGGTCCAGGGATGGCTTCTTGAGGAAGGGGTGTACCAGCGCCTCCTTGAAGGCAGCTGGAAACTCCACCTCCCTCAAGGATGTATTAACCATTGCCTGGACCCAACCACAAGTCACCACCCAGGCCGATTTTACCAGCCAGGAGGGGCAAGGGTAAAGATGGCATGTGGTTGCATTTGCAGTCTGGAGGATCCTGTCCACTTCCTCAGGCCCAACAGGATCAAACCGTCCCCAGATAACAGGGTAAATACGTCCCCTCGGCATCTCCCCAGACTGTGCCTCATGCTTAGAGTCCAACTTAGAACGAATCTGAGCGATTTTATCCTGCAGATGCTCAGAAAACTCCTCTGCCCAGCCCTGTAAGTGGATCGCCAAATCCCCCTTACCCAAGAGGGATCAGGTAATCCTAAACAGGGCCACCGTGCGGCATTCTGCAGATGCAATAAGAGCGGAGAAATATTGGCGTTTTGATGCTCTTACCACCACAAGGTAGGCCTTAATGGTGGCTCTAGCTTGTGTTCGGTCAGATTCAGTCCTTGTCTTCCTCCAGCGGCGCTCTAGACGTCTCTTAATCCTCTTCAAAACCCGCAGCTCCTCTGTAAACCATGGGGAGTGCCAGGTCGGATGAGGCAAGGGAGGTCGCACAGGCACAATCCTGTCCAAGGCCCTTGCCACCTCCCTATTCAAGGCCACAGCTAGGGCCTCCGCTGGACCATGCAGGAGAGACTCAGGTATAACCCCCAGCTCCCTCTGAAACCCTACCGGGTCCATCAGTCGCCAGGGGGTGGACCAATCGAATGGGTCCTGCCTCCCTGCTGAGTGGGGTAGCACCAGAGAATCTCAAGGCCACCAGGGCATGATCTGACCATGACAATGGGGACAGATCTAACTCTTCCCTCAGATCACACTGCCACTGCTCTGACAAGAAAACCAAGTCTGGGGTGAGGCCACTGTCTCGAGTCGAGTCCCGAATAATCTGGGACAGGCCCATGGCTGCCATGTTGGCCATGAACTCCCGAGCCGCCTCTGAGGCACGCCCCAGGGATGGCAGATTGAAGTCCCCCAGAACCATATGCCTAGGGTACTCCACCGCCAGCCCCGAGACGGCCTCCAGCAGCTCAGGTAGGGAGGTTGCTAAGCAGCAGGGAGGCTGGTACAGTAGCAACACTCCCAACTGTTCTCGGGCACCCAACTTAAAGAACAGGGTCTCACAACCCGCCACTTTTGGAGCAGCACCCCTGAAGGCCACTAGAGACTCTCAGATCACAAGTGCTATCCCTCCTCCCCTGCCCCGGCATCTCAGCTGATGCCACACCTGAAACCCAGCTGGGCACATTTCTGAAAGGGCTACCCCCCCTTCTGGGCCTAGCCAGGTCTCAGTGATATTCGCCAGGTCGGCCCCCTCCACTGTGATTAAATCGCATATGAGGGGGGCCTTGTTGTTAACTGACCTGGCGTTAAGCAGCAGCAGTCGGAAGCCAGGGCCCTCAAGGATCTGCTGACCAGGGCCTGGGTCGGAACACAGAGGGCCGGAACACGCCACCAGTAACAAACACCGGAGGCATCTTCCCTGAAGATGGCCTGCCCTCCAGTTCCCGCCATAGCATCCCTGGCCCGTCACCACCTCAATAGAGTGACCCGCCCTACAACCCCCAGTTTCCAAGCCCAGTTGCCTCCATCCCCAGACCTCTGGAAACCCTGGATTGAAACAAGGGTCCCCTCCCCCACACACCCAACCTCCCACACACCACCAGCCTCAAGTGATGACAGGCCCTCCCAGCGCACCAGCTCTCGCTCTCAGCACTGTTGTGGCCTAGCCACCACCCATACACATATGCACACACTCACTGCGCCCTCCCAACCTCTCTCACTGACCACGGGGGCACCCCACCCACTCCTACCCTCCCCTATCTCTCACTTAGGGGGGGATACATGAATAAAAACAAGGGCTCCCCTCATGTCTCTCACCCGACGGGGAGCACCCCACTCACACCGAGGGGATCCTAAAGCCCTCTGCCACCCCCCGGTAATTGGGGGAGCAACCAGTCCTCCACTATGATGTTCACTTAAAAGTCCATCGTGCTAGCATGCCCCACTCAAGGCTGGGACCCGCTGCTGGGATTTGCCATCTCAGCAAGGTTCCAGCAGGCAAATTCACCACAGGGGGGGAGGTCCAGCCGTCTCCACCACCAGACAAGGTATTTACGGCTGGGGAACCCCCTGAAACTAGCTGAATTGGCCCACAGCACTCCCCCACAACCCCCAGACTGACAAAAAAAGGTTAGGGGAACAGGGTCCCAAAGAAGCGGATCTCCCCCCCGGAGCCACTAGTGTCTGCTCCCAATCACCATCTTGGGTCTCATACTTTAGATAATATTTAAATAATTTCAACAACTGGGAAGACCTTACACTTGAAGGTATAGGAAAAGCAATGGAAAACTACGGCAGCAGTACAAGCAAACAAAAGTCCCAATCCAGTGTTGTCTCAATTTATCTACCCCTTATATTGTCCAGTATCTTAACAAAATTATGTGCTTGTGGCAATAATGTGCTCACTATGGAACCCAAATTCCAACTGCATTCCCACTACCAGAAGACATAATATAAATTAATACCCATTTAATTTTTGGAACTGTTAAAATATTTCTTAACAGGTGATGGGGAGAGAGAAAGAGAGAGAGAAGCAAAACCTCCCCTCATTGCCCAAAGATAAGATAAAACAATTTAATTCCTTGTCTTTCCCCCCAAATTTGGCTCACATTACTTCATGAACTCACTTGAAGGGTGCAGTTATCATTTTTTTCTAGAAATTTGACAAATCTCTCCACAATTCCTGGTTTTTGAATAACTTCATCAATTGGAGGATTAGGTTCTGAAATCAAAGATCAAGTAATCAGATAAAAAGAAAAGTTACATACAAGTTCAGAACAACAGAAAACATTTAAGAAGCAAATATAGAGAAAGCTGAACGGCAGAGAACCCATGGTGCACTTGTTGGAATGTTGTAGCTGAATAAAGTCGTCAAATTAAAGTCCGCATTTTAAACTACGCAAGCTGATTGCTCTTAGGGAAGTCACTTTGTCTCTAAATCTAACCTAACTCACTGATGTATGGTGACATTAAAATGCTATGAGAAACTCTCTGAAATAATATACGTAGAAAACAAATGTAAATCATGTCTTTTCGTTTAAATAACAGAGAATTAGCTAAAGCACTCAGGCAGTTGACTAATATATCGATCAAAAGGTGATTACTTAGCATTTACATACAATTTATGATGGTTTAATGTGTAAGAGCCAACTAGTTCAGACCACATATTCATCTAGACCAGTATCCTGCTTCACAGTGGTCAGTCTGATGCTTCTGAGAAACCCATAAGCAACAGCTTATCTTGTGTTGCTCCTCGCCAACTTCAATATTCAGTAACATACTATGGATGGGGAGATTTCGTTTGTGTATGATGGTAACAGCCACGGAAGCATAGCGTCAAATCCCCTCTTTGAGTCAATGCCACTGCCATCTGTTGCACTAGTGAATCACACAAATCAATCATTATTGTATGAAGAATTACAAACTGAGGGTACAGGCAGGATAAGAGAAAGCCTCAGGATGACATACGCAGGGCTTTCCATACAAACCCCAAGAACTGACAGGGACCAACAGAAACTTAGAAGGTACAGCATCAAAACTATGCTTGAATAACTAGAATAAATGCTGAAAGGAAGAAAGCAATCAAAACATACTTTCCTTTAGCCAAGTACCAACTTAAACAAAAGCTTTAAAAATGAAAAGGGCTGTCCTACATTTTACTTACTTTTTTAAATAAGGGAGGCATGTAGGCTAATGTGAGAAAGGAGATATAAACTTATCTTACCCCTTGGGGCCAAACTCTTTACAGAGACTAGAGCACTTGTGTCTTTAAGCACTTATGATTAACCAAAGACAGCCCCTATTCAGCCTTTAAGTTATTGTAAGGCTTAGTGTTTGGGGATTGAATCCAAAATAAACTTGTTCTAGTGCACTGCAGAGATGTTTAAACTAGTGGGAAGAAGCAGACTTTTTTTTTTTTGCTATGCTGTTTCCATCTCCATGATTTCCTCACCAGTAAATATAATATTAATGTAGCATATCATATATATATACCAGATGAAGGAAGCCTGTGTGTTGATATATGAATTATTTCTATCAAACAGTTATTTAGATTTTTCCTCTTTCCAAATTAGATTTGCTGATAGCTCATTTTATTAAAAATCTTTTGAAAACACTTGGTACATATAACATGAACCAATCATATTAAAAAAGGTAACTAAAAAACCAAAATGAAACTAACAAACTTTAAATTCAAAAAGAAAAAAGAGACAGAAACCAGAAAAAGGAAAGGAACAAAACTACAAACCAAACAAAATAAAATAAAAATCTACCTTATATATTAAACTTATCAATAGTCACTGGTTTACTAATACCAAATATTATATCAAATACAAGATAAAATATCTGCCAGTGGTACATATTGCTTCATCTTTTTTTTGGAAAACTTTATTAAAGCATTTTTAAAATATACATAAAAACTAAAAAGACTGAAATGAAGACGCCTACAAAGAAAAAGAAACAGAACTAAAAAGGTGTGAAAAAACACAAAACTACTACAAAGTGACTTCCGACTTTCTACAACAATCAATATCAATCCCTTACTCCAATTCGTATTACAGTAAACATTATCTCTATAAAGCATTTCAATTCTCATCGTTGCATTCCCTTCTAAAACAAAGTTACCCGCCCAGTTAAAGAAAAACACATACAACCCTTCAATCATAATTTGGAACCTCATACAGTAACAAACACTGGCCTTCTTCGCTATAGTTTGCTCCTGTCTGCCAACTAAACTAACATGAACCAAAAATATAAGAATTATCCAAACAGCATAAGCATTTATCTAAACCCTTAAAAAACCATCCTGATAACCACATTTAAGCAATAACCTAGCCATTTACCAAAAATGTAGGAATTCTCAGAACAGCATAACTATTCATCCCAACCTTGAAGAAACCATCCTGATAAACACATTTAGACAATTATCCCACTTCAGAGTAAACCAAGGCATTTACAGGTCTCCCTATTATGTACAGAGCTTTCTTCTTGTCAATTTCAAATTCTACAACCTGCTTTAAAAAGCCCAAATATTTGTCCAAAATCTTCCAGCCTCTGGAGTTCAATTCCCTTTCTTGATCATGGTGTGGTGGCAACACTGCCTTCTTATCTTCAGCTTTCCACAACTCAATTTTCCTTTGACTATTTAAACGTAAGTCACCAATTCTCATCTTTTTCTCTGGAGAAACCACTTTACTCTTAAGGTAGTCTTCAGCCTTACCAGTTTCTCTTGATTCTTGTGACAAATTTGGACTCCACAAATTCTGAGAAATGCTCTAAGACTTGAAGAACAGCATTGTAGAGATCTTTAAATATCAAATTAATGTCCTCCATATTTCTTAACAGTAAGATAGATTATGGCGCCCTCTGATGCCTCAGGAAGGTAAAGTCATTAACACTGTAACTGAACACTCTCTCCAGCCTTTTTATCTCCAGTGTGACCAATCAGGAAAATGAAAAGTAAAAACAAACAGCATTCCCATGAGAAAGTGAAAGCAAACAGATCAGAACTCCAGTCCGCAGATTCAAAGAAGAGGAGAAAGTTTTATATTCCTCGAAAATCACTTTAATAAAAAAGCAATAAAAAAACCCAAAATTCTTTAAATCTCAATTTAACAAATTATATATAAAAAGCCAAATTACCAAGTTAATAATTTTCAAAAATAATGAGAGTCACCAAGAGATTCCGCATTTCTTTGTTGTAGAAAGCCTCTCTTTGATAAAATTCAAACAAAAAAAACCTTAGTGCTGTAGAAATGGGGTGGGCAGCTTTAAGATCTGTTTTGGCTTCAGAGTAGCTTGGGAAGAAGATGACTGCCCCGCCTCCCAGCTGATCTCTTACCAGTCAATTGCAAAATGCCATTTTGCAGTCTTCTGGATGTGACCAGCCTTCTGGAGAACACATGGGGTGATTCCTGGGGTTCTCCTTAATCCGGAAAACACTTCCGGGCTCCAAGGAAGCCTGCCCGAGCCCAAGAAAAAAGCCACTCTGACAGGTCAGTCCACAGACAGCGGAAAAAAACAGCTCAAGCTGCCATCGTCCCCACTGGAAGTCATATTCCTTCATCTTTTGATTTGTGGACAATATTGCTTTTCCCAGGAGGGATAAGCTACACATTCCCAAAAGCCATTCCTTAATCACTTTCATCTTCAATTTTACCTTTATCCCACAAAAAACAATTAATTTCAATTTGAGTCACATTAGCAGCCTTGCAAATAGGGACGCGGTGGCGCTGCGGGTTAAACCGCTGAGCTGCCGATCGGAAGGTCGGCGGTTCGAAACCGCGTGGCGGGGTGAGCTCCCGTTGCTCGTCCCAGCTCCTGCTCACCTAGCAGTTCGAAAACATGCAAATGTGAGTAGATCAATAGGTACCGCTTCGGCGGGAAGGTAACGGCGTTCCGTGAGTCATGCTGGCCACATGACCCGGAAGTGTCTATGACAATGCCGGCTCTAAGGCTTAGAAACGGAGATGAGCACCGCCCCCTAGAGTCGGACACGACTGGACTTTACGTCAAGGGAAACCTTTACCTTTACCTAGCAGCCTTGCAACATTAGCTAAACAAGTGGGGCAGCAGAGAACAGCAGAATACATTCAACATACAGAGTTGCTCTCCTATCTAAGATGTTTTCTGCTATTTTTAATAGGATATTAAATTATATCTGTACCAATACAATCACTTGAGATGAAAAAACAAATTAAATACTTTAACAAAATGCATTGCTAGAAATGTTTTTCAATTTAATGCAAACATTAACATTGAAATTTATTAAATGTTAAAAAAAAAATGTTTTGTTGATTTACCTTTAGAAAGTAATTTTCTGAACTTCTGGGTTGCTGCAAGTTGTTGACTAGCATCATCTGAGAAAACCATTTGCACCATGTCACGTGTAATCACATCTTCCTAAAAATGGAAAGTCATGATGATTTCCTAAAGTTTTAGCCAGATTTATAAATGTACTTTAAGGTGTGTGGTAAATTGCTTACCTCAGGAACTGGTACAGTAGAGCTCACATCAGGATCCTGGATTGGGCTCTCTTGCATTGACTCTTCACTTGCCAGCAAAGAAACATTTCTACGTTTAAATAACTGAAAAGAAATGTAAGAAAAACATGTTGTCTTGGGAATTATTTGGAGAGGAGGACAAGATACTATATAAATCACACAGATTTCTTCTATTACTTCCTCGCTTTTTGATCAAACCCATTTTCTCTTGAAACATGAAAACTGAATCAACGATCAATTGCTATTAGCTGTAATCCTCCTTTAGGAATTCTTTTATAAATAGGATGCTTAATATAAATTTAGGAATATATATTAAATTTAGGAATATATACTAGTTGCATTTCAACCCAGTGTGATGATATTTTCAACCAATATTACAGAAGCAAAGGGAAAATTAATAAGTACAATGGGAATTATCTGTGAAAGAAAAAATGAGAGTTTTGTGATTAAAAAAAATACCTAGCCCTTTTCTTTATTCAGTAACAATGAATAAAGGTCAGTTTATTTTGTCAAAACTGTATCATAAAAAAATTCCCACAGAAATGAGTGTTCCAAACTATGTTAAGCACTGTTCATTCTTTGCAGAATTCTGTAAGTTTTAGTCTCAAATACTTGAGCATTGCATTTCACATGCAATGCTAAAATGTCCCTTAAGATAGAATACTTTTGTGCAAAAAATAAAACACAATTCTAGGCACATATTTACTATAAATACAGTCTAAATACAGCACATTAACATCTAGATACATCTCACAGCATCCTTTTCATTCCCCGTCCTCATTTCCTCCTATATTGTCTCTTTTAAGCCTCAGGGCATTTTCAGAACCTTTCAGACTAAAAAGTGAAATATAAATATTTGTAAGAAATAAGTAAAATTATTCTGTGTCAGCAAGAAAAATGGACTGCAAAAAGGAAAAAAAAAATGACAGCACATCACTAAAGACAAGGATAAATTTAACCCCCTCTCCATCATCCCCCTTTTTTGAGTCCCCTTTTTGGGGGGGAGATGGGCGGTGATAGAAATTTGAATAATAAATAAATAAATCATCCAAGAGGCCTTTACTATCAACTCAACAGTCCTGTGAGAAGAATTTTAAGAAACTTGCTTTCAACAACATTTATTGCATTTTATTTACAATGGTCTATACTGTTTGTAAGCTGAATTGGGAGGAATTTGATCCTAACTGACTGACTGAATAAATGAATAAAGGTAGGTAGCTAGGTATCAGATTTGGACCACAAATCATTTCCCCAATATGAGCAATTTAACGAGCTTTACAACAGTTACGATGCAGCTATGATTTAAATGAGGCTTACTTTCATTTTTAAAGACTTACTTGTTCCTCCCTTTTTTGTTTCCGAAGCTGAATGCCTTCCTCTTCTCTTCGTCTCCGCATTTCTTGGGGATTGAGGGCATTGTTTTTATAACTTTTCATTCTGTAATTATCTTTTTCTGGGCTTGCCATGGTATCTGTGATAAAGAACAAAAGGAGTTACACCAAACATCAAATTGATGGCATTTTCTGCAGAAACAGGATAATAATTAATATTATTGATAATGATGAAAAGAAAATAATAGATGTTATGAATGTTGAAAAATGGCAAACAGAATTGTTCATAGCAGCACAAAATACAGGACCAAATTAAGTAATGCACAGAACCTCCAATGGGTGAACGATCAGGAGTTTAAGAAGCATTACAAAGACAAAGTGCACATCCCTAAGTACCAGAATCTACAATTTTGGTCCCTTCCTGAGAACCAACTATACCTTATATGGAAAGGGCACAGTCAGCAAAACTCCAAGAAAGAATTAAGGATTGTCTGAAAAACATTTTTATATCATATACATAGGAAAATCTGGAAAATCCTAGAGAGACACAGAACAGATTTTGTGTTCTGTACACAGGCAGCTGATCTGATCATAAAAAGGGGAACTGTTTGTGTCTTTTCAGATACAACAACTGAATTAATTCAAAACTTCAGAGGCTCATCATCAAGCATACAATTACAGTGGCCAATGCAACTCAATGTTATACCAACAAGAGGCTTTACACAGAATTGAGAAATCTACAATACAATAATGTCATATGTTAACATCCTATTATGAGGTCTAGCAACAGAAGCTGGACCAAAATTTTGTAGAACTATGTATGGTTAACAAGTATTGACAAATCACAGGCTGGCTTCAACAAATGCACTCTCAAAATCAAGTAGGATGCCACCCCCAATGTTAAGAGCCAGGTTTCCATCTAATTCTGAAGCTGCTAAGGTGGATAGAAATAGTCAAGCCTTACTGCTTCCAACTTAGAAAGCATGCTGGGTATGTTTTTCTCACAATTCTCTGGCCAAAGCATTCAAACAACTTTTCCCATTACAATGAAACATACAAATCCTTCTCCCTAACTGGTCTTCCCTTGTCTAAACTAGAACGACAGAGTTGGGCACTGCTCCCTGAAAGTGTCTGGGGTACTATTAAGAAGGAAAGGCGGGCTGGATCAGCATTAGACACTCCGCCCTGTGTCTATGAATGCCAAATATAGAAGTCTGAATTTGGAGCACTTCAAAGAAATGTACCCAAACTAACTCAATCTATTACCTTATTCTTTTTTCGGGGAACAGAGAAATTAGTGCTAAACTACCATTCCCAGCATCCCCTGGCTTTGGCTATGCTTCTTAGGGATGCTGGGAAATGTCGTTCAGTAGTATCTGAAGCGGCATTAGCGATCTAAGGGAGCGGGGGCAGATGCTCACCATTTTTGGCATAACCGGCCCTACGTTGTAATCCCTGATCACATGTATGAGGAATTTTTGTTGAGTATGACAGTGCCATGAACAAAAACAGCACGGAGGGCAAGAAAGAAATGTTCAAACAGCTGTCCCTACTCTGGTTCACTCGGACATGGATCCTACGAATTTCTAATCCGGATTACTTCTAAGTAGGCTTGCATGATTCCAGCTATCACTTGCCGGGCACAAAGGCGCCAGGTCTAAGAGAGGGTGAGTGCCGCCGGTCTGGAGTCGGGAGGAGACAGAGAAATGTGCAAAGAAAGGAAGAGTAATTCTCCTCCCCCCAGCTGCACCGGTGCTTTTGTATTTCAGGAGAAGCTTCTCGACCGCCGGAGAAAGGCGAAAGAGACGCGCAAATCCCTCCCTCTCCCAAATCGGTTTAATTCGATTTTACTGGCCAGGTTTCCACTAGACTCTATGAAGAAACACCATAGTTCATCCCCACATCTATCCATCCTTCATCTCACGTCCCCAAACACCCACATACCCATCGGAGGGCGACGCCTAACCACCACCGGCGCCGCGGGCTCTCCCCCTCTGAGAAATCGGGTTCGCAATTGAAGATGGCGGCCCAAAGCGCACTGTACGCCAAGCGGAGCCCCGCCTCTCTTCCCAGCGCCCCCTGCGCGTACGGAAGAGAAGGAGCTGCCAATCGGGCGAACCGCACCGCGGTCTCGGAAAGCTCGGACCGTTAGAGCCGTAGAGTCAGACAGAGGTTGGAGTTAGAGCCATAGAGATAAACAGGCTTTAGAAAGACGCTCAATCGTCTGTGGGATGCATTGGCTTGAGAGTTTATGTGCAAATGTTTTAGCCGCTTCCCCCGAAGAGAAGGTAAATGCAGGACCCATCGTCCAAATACAGACGTCTGTATTGGCTGTTTCAGCCAACATGCTTTAACTTTAAAGCCGGCAAGGAATTCAAACATGAGAGTGTTTTCAGGGTAAGTTTTTATTGGGCAGCCGCCCATCTGCTTCATTCACACAATGAAAGTCTCCTCTTTGGAACCCTCCCTTTTTGCCCTTCTGACCGCTTCTATTTTTTTCCCTTTTCGCTAAAAGAAATAAAATCCTGTTGGTTGATAATGTGCCATCAAGGCGTTTTCGACTCCTAGCGACCACATACATAGATTTTCTCCATGACGATCTATCCCGAATTCTTTCAGGTCTCCCAAAGGTGCACTCAACACCACTGTACCCGACTCCATCCAACCTTGCTGCTGGTCGTTACGGGGACCAGTTAAAAATGCAAAACTGTCCAACATATATGCCTGGTAACTACCCTTCACCCAGCGATGGATGTTTTCCCTTAGACCAACATAGTTGTAACTGCTTTTAATGTATCATTGTGACAAACAACCATTGATAACCTTATTCTCTTGAATTTGCTTGCTTTTTCCAGAATTTATGTTTGCGCGCTGGGTATAAATGCTGCCTTGTCGAACGGGAAACAACAAAAGTCAGAGATTGACCGCTCCCATCTAACTAAGAGTAGCGGGTCCGCAGGCCAAGAAGCTAGAAGCCATGTGCAAAGCAGTTTTTGAGAAACGCGTTTTGATGTTACATTATTAACGGGGCTGAACACACGTGGCAGCACAGCTTTAGAAAAAATAAATAAGGAGCGCGCTCGCGCGGCCGCCCCGCCTCCTTTCACTTCCGAACAGCGGCGCGTGCAAGAGGATTTGCAATTGTTTGGCTTGGTCTAAAGGGCGTGGCTTTCTTGCGTTCCCAGAAGGAGGAGCCGCTCGGGGCTGTCCCGCAGGAGGGTAATGGACATATCCGGGAGAGGTCGGCAGGGAAGTCCGCCTGCCGGTGCTCGCGCTATTCCTCCGTCTCCGCTTCCCGGTGAGTCGGGGGGAGACCCCCTTCCTTCGCCTTCCGACCCTGCGAGACTTGGCAGTCTCGAAACCAAAGCGGAGTTCCCTTTGCAGCTTCCCTCCTGCCAGCGCTCCCGGGAGCGGGAAGCCGCTGCCAGTCAGTACAGAGGTGCAAAGGGGTGTGATTGACTTCCCTCTCGGGGAGTCTCGGTTTCCTTACCAAGCGCTTGGAATTTGGTGCATCCGTGTAACTCACTTCTGTGTCGTCCTAATTGCAACCGGATCCGGACTCCATTTTAAGCAAAACGTGCATTAAAATGAGACGGAAGGGGGCTCGGAGAATCTTCCCTGTTCCTTTCCCCAAATCTGTATTTCCTCAAAGAGGCCGTGGGTGTGCAAAGCACCTGCTAATATTGTGACCCGGCCTTCTATGTTTTTACTCAGGATACCCACAGCTCCCGTGGATCAATAAACACACAAGTCTTTTATTTTTCTTAGTGTTTTCAAGACCCTTCACCCGTTCCTTAACATGCAACGGTTAGACTGTGTGCTTGTGTAACTGCGTTCTGGCGATTAATTAACTAATTAATGTCCTGCCCTTCCTTGAGCTCCTGGCGATGCACGTGGCACTCCCTCCTCATCCTGTTTTTCCTACAACACCTTGTGAGGTAGATTGGCCTGGCCCCAAATCACTAGTGAGCTTTTGTAGCTGAGGATGGACTAGAGCCTGGATTTCTCCACTCCTACTCTTCTGAACTAATCTTCAGCAAAAATCACTCATACTGCTCTGTTCAGAGTATTTCTGCCATTAAAAATGCCAAACTCTGACTGCCAGCTGTTTCTGGTGTTTAGGATCAGGTCATTTGGGACCACCATTTTTATTCCCACATGTCTTCGAGTAACACCATTGTGGAAAAGAAATTTGAATGGCCACTTTTCACTTGTAGAAGTGCCACTGCTCCACAAGATAAATTTGTCAAATCTCACTGGAGTTTCAAAGCTCTCTCAGTCTGAAGCTGACTTTTAATAAGGTGTTAAGAATTTAGGGGTTTTATTTGGGATTGCTTGGTTTGCTTGATTTTTGGAGGAATGGCCAATAAATTCGTCATTAATCCTTAAAATATTTTTTTTTCAATGCAGAAAGTGGTCAGGGTCTATATGAATGCCCAATATGCCATCTTCTGTGCACTGATTATCCAATTCTGCAAGAACATGTTGAACTGCACTTGGGTGAATGCAGCATTTTAGAAGGTAAAATACGTTCCAAAATAAGACATTTATATTTTCTCAACTAATTCATCATATTTGGCATGATTTGGGAAGTGCTGGCTGTTTCTTCTGGATTCATCTGACAGATAGAAAACAAAATACTATAACTGGAAAGATGCTTCAGAATTGTCAATTGGCTGTTTTCTCTAGAGCTGAAGAATGAATCTTGCAAACAGTGAAACACCATGCATATAGGTACTCATTTGTATTCAGAGTAGGTAAATAACCTGCAGTTTAAGTAGTTTAAATAATAAAATGTCATAGGCTATATTTTTTGAATAACTGATGCAAGCCTCTGCCTTAAAGCTTCTGAGTCCTTCTATCAAGGACTTTGAAATAAGGCAATATACATTTTTAAAAAGCTGTAAATTGTTTTTATAAATAAGATGCAATCTAATAGGAAAATATACAGTATGATTAGCAGAATTCTAATATTGGAAACTAAAACTAATACACCCTCCGCCCCCATATAAGCATTAAAAACCATGCCTCCAAGTCGCCATCTGGAATAGCCATATGAGGTTTGCCTGCTTTACCCAGCTGAATGATACCATTTCTGGTATTATAATAGTAGCTGTGTTTCATAAGTTCTTACCCTGCTGTTCTCAAATTATGAATACGACTTTTCTTAAACAGGCAGTTATATTTTTATTAATCTTATGGAAACAAATTGTTCTGCCCAGGAAATGAGTGATAAGCCTTTGCTTCTAAAAAAGATATATGCATGCTATGATGCCCGGTACCTTTGAAAACTTTCTAGAGTTCTTCAGTTCAAACATTTCTGCTGGAAGAAGAGAAAGAGGAACATACTCTTTCATTATACTCATTTCATACTCATTTTCCTTCCTTCCTGGCATCGGTTGGTATCCTCCTCACACTGTTCCAGAGAAGCTTTCTCAGATCTGGAACAGAGTTTCAGAGATACAGGGGAAAGGTAAACTCCTCCATTCTTCCTCTGCTAGCAGGAATGCTGATGTTGACCTCCACTGAGCATTACTTAGGATTTAACAGTTAATATATTTCTGGACTTCCTTCTTCCCCAGCCATGAGTATTATGCACCTTAGAAATAAACAAAGCAATTATGACTGGGAAGAAATACACCCTGCATTAAAGATAATAACAGTGCTCTAAGTATAAATTAATATAATTTATTGAAGTAAACTTGTATTGAATTAGTCTATCCTTTCATCACTATGAGAGTAATGTGCACAATTAAGATTTTAATCCTGTGCCTCAATGAGTATAGGTTAATTCTGGTAAACATACATAGGGTTATGCTGCAAATCTGAAACTATAGATACTGCTGAAATTATAATATATGAAGTGTATTTTAGGATCATTAGATATTAAATACTTTGAAATACGGCAAATCTTACGTATTTTTTAACATATGACATCAATAGGAAGAAATTTGAATGATCTAGAATTGGCACAGCATCTTCAAAATGAAGAGGATAGGCAAAGAAGAACAGAAACAGCAAGACAAGAAAAAGATGATTTCCAAAAGCTGCAGGTAGGATATTAGTCTTTTAAGTGCATATTTGATAGCCCTTCTGAATAAATACAGGGAGAAAGTAGTACATGTACAGTAAGTATGAGTACCTACTTATTCTTCATAGATAGATTGGTCCTTGGCAGCAACTGATTAAGGTACAGGTCTGTTTCATGAAGCAGCCACCTTGACAAAGCAGATCTGGGTTGGGTCAATTCCTGGATGGGAGAACACTCAGAAATCTCATGAATGATGGAAGAAAAGCAGGATGTAATTTAAATAAATCAACATGCACTTTTTAAGCTACAATATTACATGGGTGGTTGCATATATTTTTTTTCACTGTTGTTTGTATATCACTTCTTAATGCAGTTGAAATGAGATTTCTTGATTTATTAATAAAGAGCTAGGGCAGGACTTTTTCAGGCAAAGCTCTCTATAGAATGCTCATGCCCCTTCCAAACATAGCTCTCTACAAATAATTTCTTGAAGCCTTACACAGTTGGTTTACTATTCTGTAACTCAGCACTCAGCTATAATTGTTCCTTGCTATCTGTAGCCTAATATATCAAGTTGATGCCAAGTTGCTTCTAGAGAAGCATTCCCAGTCTGATGCCCCCTGGATCTCATTCAAATGGTCAGTGGTAAGACATCATGAAAGCTCTGAACCAAGGCATCAGCAAAACTGCCCCTTAAAAGAATATTTTATCCACCACAGAGACAATATGGTTTAGATGGTTCTGGAGGGTACAAGCAGCAGTCACTAAAAGCCATGGCAAAAGAAGTAGCTTTTGGAAGAATGCAACCATCTGAATATCACAGGAGAAAAGCTGATATGTTGGAATCTCTGGCTTTTGGCATTGATGATGGAAAGACAAAGACTTCAGGTTAGTATGATGTCTAGCTTTTTTTGTGTGTGCCACCAAATTAATAAGAATGTAAAGACCTTTGAAAAATGACCTAAAAGTGGTGATTCTTATAATCCATATTGATAGTGTTATCAAAAGTATTAGCTCCTTGGAGATGTGATTATTGCCTTCAGATAAAATATAATTTATGCCCTGGTTTTTCAGTTGACAGACCTCATCATATTTGTAGTCTTCATCTGAAGAAAGAGCTTATTTCTCTTTCTGGTTGTAGAAACAATGTCACTACTCTCTGGTTTGTATGGTAGGCTCACCATTTGCCTGGAAGGTTTCTTTTATGAATGTACCTCTGTTTCTGTCTAACTTATCTTGCTCCATAAATTAAATTGCTGCTGTAATAATGTAATTGTTTCAAAAAGGCAATGAACTATCTGAATAAATGTAATGATTGCCTTAATCTAAATAAAACTCTCAGACTCAAAATTACAATTCAGGTTCTGGGTTTATTTAGAATAGTGTGCAAACAGGTAAAAAGCTGAGAATGAGAAAAGCGCGCCTAAACTCAAACTGAATAGCATCGTTTCAAACATCAGCCCCCCCCCCCTTCGCATCCAGTACAACCCCACATTTCCAGGTGCTCCTAACAAGCTCTGCTGATCAACGGGTAAAAAGACCTTGACATTTAAGAGATAGCCAAAACACATTCCTCCCTGGCACAGTCCAGCACGTCTCCCGTACAAGGTCTCTCAGCAGCACCCTCCCAGCCAGCACACGTATCAGCACTTCGGCAAGTGAACCGTTACAATGAAGCAACACCGCAATGGTGAACATGACAATAAAGGTATGCAATGGTGGCTCGGTCAGAAGAATTTTATTTTCCTTGCCTGACCTCCTTATTTTGCTACTTCGTATATTGCCATCATCTTATTGTATGTCTGACACATCTATAGTCAACACCAGTCTAAACATGAATATGCCTAGGATGGCCTCCATAATGTTGCTGCAGTAAACTATCCATTTGTTGTTTGTTTTTAGTTGTTATGTAGCTTCTGGCTGGAACAAGTCAGAAAGGGAACTCATTTTCAGTTTCTTGCTGGTTTTTGCCGGATGAAGCCATTGCACCTTGCTTGGACAATACAACCATTTAAACCTAAACCACAGGTGGATAGTTTGCAGCTGTGTCATTTGGGGAGGAAAGGAGGACTCTTCAGGTGTAGTCAGAGCCAAAATATACCTGCCCTCCACTGTACCTTCTGAACGTACCCCAAAACTGCTGGCTTCAAGTAGACATTCTTGGGGTGGCTGTTTCATGTCTCTTGTTAACGTTGGGGGAATTTGAGCACATCAGTTTGTTTCCATGTTTTCTGAAATAAAATTGTGTGATGACTTTAAACACAGGCTTGGTTTCAACCCTTAGGAACTATATTATATTAACTAGAGTAAAATCTAAGGTGCTTGTTTATTTTTATAATGTCAATTTCTAAGGCTTCCCACTCAAGTGATTTTTGGCAACTTATAGAAGGTCAAAATAAGTAATAACAATCAATTAAAACAATAGTAAAAGATGACCTTTCTGGGGGGAAAAAAACAGAACAATATCAACTCAAATGGTGAATTCACAGCATGTCCTGGTCCAGTGGTGTGGGAAGAACCAGGTCTTCAAGGCTCTCTTAAAGCACAGCAGGGTTGGGACTATATAGACCTTGAGGGGAGTACTGTTCCAAAGAGCATGCGTTGTTTGTTTAGCATTATAAAGTAGGACTTTACACCATAATACTGTAAGTGAATTTGTATGACCCATTCTATGAATAAAAGTAATTATTTCATTGGAGTTCAGATTTTTTTTTATGCCACCTTTATTATTTTTATAAATAACTCAAGGTGACAAACATACCTCATATTCCTTCCTCCTATTTTCCCCACAACAACAACCCTGTGAGGTGAGCTGGGCTGAGAGAGTATGACTGGCCCAAAGTCACCCAAGGCAGGACTAGAACTCAGCGTCTCCTGGTTTCCAGCCTGGTGCTTAACCACTAGACCAAACTGGTTCTCAGATTAGACAAGGAAAACATATACCACTTTTATTTATTTATGTATATGTATATGCATATGTATATGTATATTTGGATTGATATTTGCTCTTTATAACAGCTAGTGAAAATCTGACTTTGCTGTTGTCATCTCTGTGGAAATGAGTTCTGACAATGATCCATATGTAAAAGCCCAAGAAATTTTAGATCACCTCAAATTCCATAGTTTGAGACACTTGCTTTAGGTTTTTAAATTAATGATAAATTTATTATCATTGATGATAAATAATTGATAAAATGATAAATTAAATCCATACCTAAGGAACAGGATGAAACTCATGTCTCCAAGCAGGATATGAAACTACTCTTTATTCCTTGTAGAGTTTTTCAACATTTTGTTGCTCAGATTTTGTTTGACCCTGACCACTCGAAGCACGGATGACCAGGCTCAAATTATCCTGTTCTGGATGCATTATGCAGAGACATAGCTCTCTCGAGAAGTCTGTAATTCCGGAAAAGGAGATGGAAAGAGAAGAGGACCACCAGTATAGTAAGGTGTACTTGGATTACAGCACTGATGGGTACACTGTTGGAAGAAGGGCCAGGTTGGGAACAGATAATCCCGAAAAAGGTTGAGGACAGTTTATCCTGTGTGGTTGCTAAGAGTCAACACTGACTTGATGGCACATAGTCAGTCATTCTCGGAAAACTGCATAATTGAAGAAATTGTAAATTGGGCTAATACGGTATTTCTCCATTTCCATCTTGTGTATATATATGTTTCAAACTAGGAATTACTGAAGCATTGTGCCAGTACTATCAGAATGAATGCAAAGACATAAAGCACGTGTGGCTTTCTACAGGAGTGGATCACTTCCACTGTTCTCTTGGAGACAGAGGCTGGGGTTGTGGTTATAGGAACTTTCAAATGCTGTTTTCTTGTCTTTTGAGAAATAGCTCCTATAAAGATGGCTTGAAAGGTATGTATTTTGTTACACAATGCTCATTACATTTAATGGAACCTGCTTCAGAGTAGACTTGCATAGCATCCTCTGTGATTTAGCATTCTTCTTTTGATTCTGAGATGGGGAACATTTACTTTTGGGAAGGTTCTCAGTACACATAAAGGGTTTCCAGCAAGAAATCACTTCTCATCTCCCAGATGAGACCTGTCTGGCTAGTAGACACCCCCCTTCTAACATGACCTTAGCACACTGTTGTGACACCGTTCGAATGTAATTTAATAATAGTTAGTAATAGGCAATATTTAAAAAGAAAGGCAGTCTTCTAGGCAAGAACTTGTTTTATTCAGTTGTGTCCAGAGCCTGCAGAGACTTTACTCTTCTAGCACAGCATCAAATATTTAGATTTTCTACCTTCCTTGAACAATGAGAGCATTTGATTTAATGTTAAGCTTTTATAATATTTAATATTTTATACTATTGACAATAGCGGTTTGCAACCAATACCGCAGAACAGAATTATTAGAATAATTATACATCAGTTCAGAATATCAGTGATAAAACTCTGATGGGGGAAAGATGTATCTGAAGGCCTTTTTAAATGCAAACAAGGAGATCAGTTCCCTCAGTTCAGTAGAGAGTGCATTCCAGGGATCAGGCTTGAACCAAAGCAAAGAAAGAAAGAAAAAGGCTGGTGAGCACCACCATTTTCTGAAGCTCTTTTCTCAACTTCCCATCCTTGGGTTAAGATTAAGGCAAACAGCAGCCACATTACCATCTGTCCTAACAGCCAGGAAACACGCTGAGACAAGGAACTGGTCTCTAATGTTTATTGCCAGTACATAACAGGAATCCTAACAAACTGAAGAAGCGTGGGAAAACCCAGACATATAAACCCCAAAGGTTAAGGCGGTCCCGATCTGTGTCTCTTTGAATGGCTGACCAATTCCTCAGTGCTATGCATGTGCTTGACAGTCTGGATGGGAGCCCCCTGCTTGCCATCCTTATTCATGACACCATCAACCTGCATGTACTTAGGGACAGCACCTCACCTCACCATTTTTGAAGAGGGAAGACATTATCCCTATGGGTCTTTTCAAGTCTCACTCCAAGATAAATTCCCTCTCTTTGATATCATGCCAGCTGATGGGCATATATATCAGTCAAAAGGAGTTATTTTCCAAAGTAAAGGCTGACCCATTCCCCAATGTCTGAGAACAAAAATGTATGGTAAATTCAAAATTTCTTTTTCAAAGGTTTTGAGTGTTATCCTCTTTCATGTTTAGATAATTCATCAGTTCCTTGTATTCCAAAAATTCAAACATCAATTGAAGATGCCTGGAAAGAAGGCTTTGATCCCCAAGGAGCTTCTCATTTCAACAGCAGATTACAAGGAGCTAAAGCATGGATAGGAGCATGTGAAATTTATTCACTCTTAACTTCTCTCAGGCTAAAGTAAGTGCTGACTATCTAAGGAAGTTTAGTTCTGAGCCAACACTAATTCATATTAGCAGTTTTGTGTGTGATTTTATATGTGGTTAACAAAATTCAAGTTGTAACTGGTCTTTTATAGAATGTTTCCATTAAATATGTTTAATGGAACAGTGTCAGAATTATGACTCATGTGGCCAGAAAAGTAGCTGCCTGGAAACCTTACTTCATCATTTTTCTCATTTTCTTTAATTAAAAATATCTTTGCTCTATCCTTGTAATCCTCAGGAGTATTCTCATTTGCAAATATATTTATTCATTTCAATAGCAAGTATCCAGTACCAAAGATAAGTAAATTCATTAATAATTAAAGAGTCATAAAAATAATTGATGAAAATAGGAACACTTTTAAAAATATCAGGATAAAATAATTTATTATATCTATGCCCTAGTGGTTTGGCACAAAGTGCTATAAATTCTTGAGATAAGAGAAATTCTTTTGTAAATACAAACCACCAAATGAGTAAATAATCTTAGAAGCCAAGACTAAGAGCATTTTCACACTGCTGACACTTCTTTGTCCCAGTTCTTCACAGATCATCAGATTGCTTTTAATAATTTTCTGACCTGCCTCCAGGAAAACACAGAGAACAAGGATTAAAAATCATTGCCCATCTTGAGCTGGTGCAGATCATACCATAACAGACATCCCTTCATTCCCACTCCACCTGGGTAAATAAAATAAATTGCATACAATACACATACCCTTCTTCGCCCATGTTTTGTGCATTTGTTTAGTTTTCCACATCCCCCCCTTTTTTTTTTTTTAGTTCAAATCATTTCCTGTTAAGCCACATTTTACCTTGAAGGTCCTGAAGCCCAGGAGCAGGAGACATGATGAATCAGAAGTTTTTGCAGATATTTAATTAATTAATTGATTGATTTTTATCCTGCCTTTATTATTTTTATAAGTAACTCAAGGCAGCGAACATACCTAATACTCCTTCCTCCTCCTATTTAATAGACAAATGAATTGACCTCAGACTCCACAGAGTTCCAACATTTTTTAAAAAAGGAAAATTAAAACTAGTATTTCTGTGTTTTCATGTATCTTGCATGGTTGCTGAGGCAGAGATAAATGGGGTCAGCCATTGAATATAGCTGACTTTGTAGATTCACAGAGGTCTGGTTTTCAAACTAGGACAAAATCATTGTGTGCATATATCCTCACTATAGTAGAATTTGAAAGACAATTGTATTCCTTAAAGATGCCAGATGACATTTATTATCCAGCTATTTATGGAGACTTGGTTTAATTTAATTTAATTTATAGGTGTCAAATTATTGACTTCCATCAGTCTACTGGCCCTTCTGGCACACACCCTCGTTTGTTTGAATGGGTATTAAACTATTACTCTTCAGGTAAAGAAAACAATGCAAAGGTTATGAGTACCTCCAAGCCACCAATTTATCTTCAGCACCAAGGTCAGTAGAACTCTGTCCCGGATTAATTTTTTGTAAAACATTCCTGAACATAAAGTTCCATTGCTATTCTTGTAATTTGTTCTCCATGACAATTCTCTTGTATGTTAGGGAAATCATATTTCATGTTAGAAGAAAAGAATCTGGAATACTCAGATCTGTTTCTGAACATCAGTGTTTTAAAATTTGACCTCTCAAATGTGCTTGTAGTATCTCATCTAACAACATTGCCTAAGTCATGATCAAGATTTCATATTTAGAGTAAATGGAATTTAATTAATGTTTTATCTTTCTCCTTCTTTTTGAACTCCACCCTCTAGAACATCATTCAGAGGCTAAGTGCAACCTTATCTAAAAATTATTGTGCAATCCTAGAACACTAAAACACTTTTTTAAAGTAAAGCTTGTTTTCAGAACAGCTTTTCCTTGCGTGTATTGTATTCCATGTGCCATGTTACCATCCGCATGGTACAACAGTCAGTCTGTTTCTCAGTGCAATTCAAGGTGATCATGATTTCTTACAAAGCCCTGAATAGGATGTGACCAAAATCTGCCTGGTCATTTTGAGGGATTGATGAAGACCTCTTGAGCAAGCCACTGCTTTCCAGTCGTGGTTTCACATTTCCTGACACTCGTGTTGTGTCATTAAGTTGTAATTTATTAGATTTCTGGTATGGTTTTGTCAGCAACTTCAAACATAATTTACAGAAAAACATTTGCTGAGAACATTCTTATAAGTGGTTTTTGTTCTATGAACAAGATATTTAGATGAGAAGAAGCAGTTCAATATGGCTTATTTCCACTGAGAGGTTTGTAATTCTTGGGTAGGCATATACTTTAACACGTTTGGTTTTTGGTATTGAAAACTAGGTCATAGTCGTACCATTGTTGGAATTGAGGAAAGAAAAAACAGATGTTTATGTCTACTAATATTTGATCCGGGCTGCCCTTCACAAGAAATGCAAAAGCTCTTAAAAGGCATTGATGGGAACAATCTAAAATTCCTTCGAAGGCTTCCAGGAGGCTTAAAGCATAAGCAGTATCAAATAGTGGCTGTAGATGGTGTGCTGACAGAAGAGGAAAAAGTTGTAAGTATTGCAGAACACATCCATTTGATTAATTTTTACTGAGTTAGGATAAATAGAATTGTTTTTAATTACATACTAACCCTTATATATTTTATATGTCTCCCACTTACAAGGCTCGTAGGCAGGCTTCTCAACTCTTCACAGCGCAGAAAATTCCTTGAAATAATAATTCCTGAAAAAATGGAACAGATTAAAAGCTGCAAGGGAGATCTGTTCGTACAGGTTGTTGAGTGACGTTCATAGCATTTTTTAAGCATTTCAAAATAAATATTGAAACAATTAATTCTTATGTATGATTAATGTGTGATGCTGAATTACAAATATAACCTATGTTATTATGTCATTACAGCAGGATGTTTTTAAACTTTGGTCAGACTAGACAAAGGAGTTCAGCCTACATGAACACTAAACTGATCTCTAACCTTAATATTCTAGGGGGGAAACATCTATTTCTGCAGCAATACTGTAAGCCCAAGTCAAGAGTAGTCATAACTGAAAGGTTTCCAAATCAGCCTCATATCTTAACTCTTAATAGCAGGAGCAACAAAACTCCTTTAAACTATTACTGCTATCAAGAAGGTGTGTTTGAAAGTTAACCTAGTAGCAACAGAGATTAAATCCTACTTTTCATTGGTTGGCTTGATTATGGTATTGGTGCTCTCCTTCCTCAGATCATGATTAATGTATATCTTATTCTATTAAATATATTGGGCTTTCCCCCCCAATATTATTTTTATGGATGTTATAACTATTCAAGATCCCAAACCCTGAGAGATTCTTAAGGGGAGAAAGTTAAAAACTTTTAAAGGAGGTTTTGCTCTTTAGCTACTGTTAATGATCTGGAATTCAGTACTTTGTCTCTATTCTTTAATGTACAGTTCATTCTTACTTTTTAGAGGCCACAGAATTGTGCTTTGTTAGCCCTTCAAGGTAGTCCAGACAAGAAGCACAACTATGAGTACTAACTCTATCTTTATTGTAAGGTTGCATTAACAGAATCTTGCAAATCTGAAAGTATTTCTCCCCTCCTCTCCTTTTACTCTCTGGAAAACCAGAGAGGGTCCCTTCTGAAATGCTTCCCACACCCTCTCTCCTTCCATGGGCTGAGATATTTTTTATATGCCAGTTGTCCCATGGCTCTTCCTCCTGTCTCCCAAGGTCACTCTGACATACCATTACAGCTTTGAGAAATCAAGGCTTGCAGTCCTTATATGGGAAAGCTAGGATTCTAGAAATGAGCAAAGCAATGGAAAATTGTTTGTGTGTATGCATGTAAAAAAATACCTGAGTTGAGTAGAAACTTCCTAGGGCCAGGAGTTGAAGGACAGGAGCAAAACAGGAAGACTGTGATTAGGTTATGACTGTGGAGAAGACAGAAGGAGCAAAATTCTTTTGATTGTATGCTTAGTCTGTAATAGAAAGAGAAGCTATTCTCCTGAAGCATTTCAACTGAAGTGCAACAAGACTGCCTACAGTTAGTGATTGCTCCTTCTGTCTAAAAAAAATGTACTTGTCTTGGAATCCTTGCATTCATGCATGTGTGTTTTTACTTCACATAAGCACACTTACCCTGAAGATTACATTGCATGAACCTGACAAAGTAGGCTCCAGTCCATGAAAGCCAATCCTACAATACTTACATTAGTTGTCAAGGTACCACAGTGTCCTTGTTGTTTATTCGTTTAGTTGCTTCTGACTCTTCGTGACTTCATGGACCAGCCCACGCCAGAGCTTCCTGTCGGTTGTCAACACCCCCAGCTCCCCCAGGGACGAGTCCGTCACCTCTAGAATATCATCCATCCACCTTGCCCTTGGTCGGCCCCTCTTCCTTTTGCCTTCCACTCTCCCTAGCATCAGCATCTTCTCCAGGGTGTCCTGTCCTCTCATTATGTGGCCAAAGATTTCAGTTTTGCCTTTAATATCATTCCCTCAAATGAGCAGTCTGGCTTTATTTCCTGGAGGATGGACTGGTTTGATCTTGCAGTCCAAGGCACTCTCAGAATTTTCCTCCAACACCACAGTTCAAAAGCATCGATCTTCCTTCTCTCAGCCTTCCTTATGGTCCAGCTCTCGCAGCCATATGTTACTATGGGGAACACCATTGCTTTAACTATGCGGGCCTTTGTTGTCAGTGTGATGTCTCTGCTCTTAACTATTTTATCGAGATTTGTCATTGCTCTTCTCCCCAGGATTAAGCGTCTTCTGATTTCCTGACTGCAGTCAGCATCCGCAGTAACCTTTGCACCTAGAAATACAAAGTCTTTCACTGCTTCTACATTTTCTCCCTCTATTTGCCAGTTATCAATCAAGCTGATTGCCATAATCTTGGTTTTTTTGAGGTTTAGCTGCAAGCCAGCTTTTGCACTTTCTTCTTTCACCTTCATCATAAGGCTCCTCAGTTCCTCTTTGCTTTCAGCCATCAAAGTGGTATCATCTGCATATCTGAGATTGTTAATGTTTCTTCCAGCAATTTTAACTCCAGCCTTGGATTCCTCAAGGCCAGCATGTCGCATGATGTGTTCTGCGTACAAGTTGAATAGCTAGGGTGAGAGTATACAGCCCTGCCACACTCCTTTCCCAATCTTAAACCAGTCCGTTGTTCCGTGGTCTGTTCTTACTGTTGCTACTTGGTCGTTATACAGATTCTTCAGGAGGCAGACAAGATGACTTGGTATCCCCATACCACTAAGAACTTGCCACAATTTGTTATGGTCCACACAGTCAAAGGCTTTAGAATAGTCAATAAAACAGAAATAGGTGTTTTTCTGAAACTCCCTGGCTTTTCCCATTATCCATCGGATATTGGCAATTTGGTCCCTAGTTCCTCTGCCTTTTCTAAACCCAGCTTGTACATCTGGCAATTCTCGCTCCATGAACTGCTGAAGTCTACCTTGCAGGATCTTGAGCATTACCTTACTGGCATGCGAAATGAGTGCCACTGTTCGATAGTTTGAACATTCTTTAGTGTTCCCCTTTTTTGGTATGGGGATATAAGTTGATTTTTTCCAATCTGATGGCCATTCTTGTGTTTTCCAAATTTACTGACATATAGCATGCATTACCTTGGCAGCATCATCTTGCAAGATTTTGAACAGTTCAGCTGGGATGCCGTCGTCTCCTGCTGCCTTGTTATTAGCAATGCTTCTTAAGGCCCACTCAACCTCACTCTTCAGGATGTCTGGCTCTAGCTCACTGACCACACCGTCAAAGCTATCCCCGATATTGTTATCCTTCCTATACAGGTCTTCTGTATATTCTTGCCACCTTTTCTTGATCTCTTCTTCTTCTGTTAGGTCCTTGCCATCTTTGTTTTTGATCATACCCATTTTTGTCTGGAATTTACCTCCGATGGTTCTAATTTTCTGGAAGAGGTCTCTTGTCCTTCCTATTCTATTGTCTTCTTCCACTTCCATGCATTGCTTGTTTAAAAATAATTCCTTATCTCTTCTGGCTAACCTCTGGAATTTTGCATTTAATTGGGCATATCTCCCCCTATCACTGTTGCCTTTTGCTTTCCTTCTTTCTTGGGCTACTTCTAGTGTCTCAGCAGACAGCCATTTTGCCTTCTTGGTTTTCTCTTTCTTTGGGATGTATTTTGTTGCCGCCTCCTGAACGTTGCGAACTTCTGTCCAGAGTTCTTCCGGGACCATATCTACTAAGTCCAGTCCCTTAAATCTATTCTTCACCTCCACTGCATATTCCTTAGGAATATTAGTGAGCTCATATCTAGCTAATCTGTGGGTTTTCCCTAATCTCTTTAGTCTGATCCTAAATTGTGCAAGAAGAAGTTCGTGATCTGAACTACAGTCAGCTCCAGGTCTTGTTTTTACCGACTGTATAGATGTCAGCCACCTTTGGCTGCAAAGGATGTAGTCAATCTGATTTTGGTGTTGTCCATCTGGGGAAGTCCATGTATAAAGCCGTCTCTTAGGTTGTTGGAAGAGAGTGTTTGTTATGCAGAGTGAGTTGTCTTGGCAAAATTCTATCAGCCTATGTCCTGCTTCGTTTTGTTCTCCCAGGCCATGCTTACCTGTAATTCCAGGTGTCATTTGACTGCCCACCTTAGCATTCCAGTCTCCTGTGATGAAAATAACGTCTCTTTTAGGCGTATTGTCCAGTAGGTGCTGCAGATCCTCATAGAACTGCTCTACTTCAGCTTCTTCAACATTTGTGGTTGGGGCGTATATTTGGATCACTGTGATGTTAGATGCTTTGCCCTGAATTCGAATTGAGATCATTCTGTCTTTTTTTGGATTGTATCCAAGCACTGCTTTAGCCACTTTACTATTAATTAGTAAGGCTACTCCATTTCTTCTGTGGTCCTCTTGTCCACAGTAGTAGATCTGGTGGTCATTTGATGTGAAGTGGCCCATTCCAGTCCATTTCAGTTCACTGATGCCCAAAATGTCTATCTTTAATCTTGACATCTCACCAATAACCACATCCAATTTGCCCTGGCTCATAGATCTTACAGTCCAGGTTCCAATGGTGTGTTGATCCTTAGAACATCGGATTCGCCGTTCACCAGCACCGTCGGCCGCTAGCCGTCCTTTCGGATTTGAGCTAGCTGCGTCATCACATCTGGGGCTAGTTGAACTCATCCTCTGTTCCTCCCTAGTAGCATTTTGACCATCTTCCGACCTGGGGGTCTCATCTTCCAATGGTATACCGACATATCTCTGGTTGTATTGATCCATTTAGTTTTCACGGCAAGAATACTGGGGTGGGTTGCCATTACCTTCCCCAGGGATCGCATTTAGTCTGACCTCTCTGTCATGACCTTCCCGTCTTGGGTAGCCCTTCACGGTTTAGCTCATGGCATCACTGAGGTGCTCAAGCTCCAGCACCACAACAAGGTAACGATCCTTTGCTGAAGTGTCCTTACTACTCATTAAACTTGCTGATGGCTTCAGAACTTTGAGGAGCTGCACGTTCTACCGTTGCTTTCTTTCTTTGGCCTGAGTTCTCTTGACAGCTGTCAGGGAGAAAATAAAATATCTTTTACTTTTTACTGCAGGAGCAAAAAATGCTGCAGTAGCAAACAAAAATTATACTGAAAGACACTCTGTACATGCGTTTATATTATTTCTTACTACTATTCATGTTCCTGGACATAGCCTTATGACAAATTCTGGGGCTGAACAAAAATTTCAACCTGAGCCTCTCTGTCTTAATTTAAAACTAGCTGCTAGAGCACTGTATGGGCTACAAGGGGGGAAGTGATAAAGATTGTAAATATATTTGAAATTTTATCAAATTTGTCACCGTCCATCTCCGACTGGAGGGACTCTGGGCGGTTTACACTATAAAACAATAAATATATAATAAAATGCCTATATAAAATACACTCTAAAACAGTTTCACAAAGCTACCAAATGTAATACAAAATCCTTAACTTGACTTACGTTATATGTTATCCTTGACCTATGTTATACCCAGCACCAGCATCCATATCCAGTGATGTTTTCCTTTCACTACATGTTTTTCGTCCATCATCATCATCGATGAAGATCTCAACACCATTAGTCACATTAAAACTAAATGCGGTGTGTCCAAAGATGACTGGTCAGGCCAAGTCAGGCACGGAATGCCTTGGCACATGTTGGGCAAATGTGTAGACACTGCAATTGTTGCATTGATGGCTCTACACTTGTGCAACTTGTGCTTCTGCAGTGAGCCTTACTTCGTAAGCTTGACAGCCCGTATGGATGTGGCCATGCCAGGTAGAGTGATTTTGTGCCAGCATTTCTCAGGTGGCTATGTCAAGCAACTTCAGGGAGGCCTTTAATAAATCTTTGCAACGTTTCTTCTGCCCTCCATGCAAGCGTTTTCCAGCAGAGAGTTCCCCAAAAAGGAGCTGCTTGGGTATGCACCCTTCTGGCATACGGATGACATGACCTGCCCACTGGGTCTGTGCTCTCATCAGCAGGGTGTGGACTGATGGTAGACTTGCTCTAGAGAGGACTTCAGTGTCTTCAGAGAAAACTTCGACAGGCTGAAAGCAAACTTTGGACATATGATACCTAACTGAACCAGAGTGCACTGGGCAAAGTGCTACCTCTGTTAAGATACTGTGGTAACATACTGCAGTAACAGAGCAATTGCTTCAGCCCTTCTATTACATTTGTGCCCACCTCTTGCAAAACAGTCACATGCTGCTTTACCCAGTCATCCAGATACAACAGTCTGAGTAACTGAGGAGGCAATAATGCTAGCAAACTCATTTTATTATTATTAGCATCAAGCCTCCACAGATCCTGAGAGTAATTCCACATACCACATTCCCATCTGAATCCCCAAATAAGTTTTTTTTTAATCTAATTAAGGTACATAGTTTTTAAAAGTAGAGCAGATGGATTGGGTGCAGAAACATGAACAAGTAGGGACAGGAATAATTAGGAGAAAAGGTATCTTGGGTTGGAAAGAAATCTAGCCTTACCTCCTGGCTTTCTTACTAGCAAAGCTCCTTTCTGAAAGTACTTTAATTTAAAAAGCTAGGCTGTTGTTACATGTGTGTGCATATGGTATCTAGCTAAATTTATTATGCTTTCAGCCTGAAAGGTAGGAACAAGATTACTTGCTGACCAAGTTTATAAGCAGCTAATCTTTCTTTCCTCATCTCATTTACCTACCGTCTTTTTTATCCCAACTATCTTACGTGAGATCTTATGTAGTATTCTGATGACTTTGCTGCAATCCTTTCTCAGAATGGTTTTGATTGGCTTTCTTACTTACCAGTCTAAATTATCTCTAGCTTTGAAAATATAAAGTTTAACTGATGACTTCTATTTTCTACCAGTCAAGTGACTGTGTATCTTGCATAGGACAAGGACAGTTTCGCTAAGTTACTCTGAAATGTTAATTTTAAAAATGTTGGATTTAAAATTCTGTGCTTGCTTTGTAGTGAACTTTGGGAGGGTCCCTAGTACAATTTCATAACACTGATCTCCGTGCCCAATGGCTGTTCCTCACACTTAGAAACATGTTTCAAAGATTAACCTCTTTTTTATTCCTGGCCCTTAACCATTCTGTTGGATGAAAGGTGCTAAAAACGGAAGAAGTTGCAACTATTAAAAAAATCGTTAGGTGGTTGCAAGAAAAACTTTCCCCTTAATCCCAATGTAAGACAAGAAAACCAAACAGCTAAGCAGTGCTTTTTAAGTTTTATTGAATTGTGGCCACAGGGTGTTCTCAATAGGAGAATACAAAAGTTAGCAAGCAAGCAAGCATTTTATCAATTGGATTTTATTCAGCTTCCTGAATACTTTTTAGGAACAAACAATGGTTGAGTTAGGAAAAGAACAAGCCTGTCCTTCACTACACAGAGAACTTGCTTCTTTGGGAATTATATAGAGACAGCAAACTGAACAAAGATGACCTGTTTCTTATTCTCCTGCAGCCTGTGCTCCTTTATCACTTATTTTAGGATTTGTTTTATGCCTCTTATCTGTTTCATAATGGTTTCTAGCAAACTTTCTTCCTGGAATGCTGTCTTGTTTCATAGCTTGTTCTGTGTCCAGTCTGACATGGCTCTGATTGTATCTAATTTTTGCTGATTTGGATGTCCTCTATAGCCACTGTAGAGGTCCAGTATAGCTACTGTCTCCATAGGCTTTTCTTCCATCAGGATCAATTCTGCTGATACTTGACTATGGAATGAGCAGAATTCTGGAATCACTTGAACGTTTAAAAAGATAGAAGGATTTTTCCCAGGCCTCACCTGGGAGGAAAGGTTAGAGTTTTGTTCCAAGTAAACCTTATTTAAATTGACAATTGTTTTTATGAACACAAACAAAATATAGCAGACTGCAATACAAAGACTCTGGCTGAGTCTGTAAACATGCGCAGCATACACCAAAAAAGGCACTTTTTTCAGATGTCATGGTATCTTTTAACTGCAGTGCACTTAGTTGTAACAAGCTTGATCACCTTGAAGTATCTGAATGATCTTTGATAAACCCCAAACCTTGCATTTTAGGCTAATACAGAAATACTAAGAAACTTAACAGCTAATGCTTTCTCAAAAACATGAAAGGAGATCTTAGAAGTGGTCTCCTAAAGCTCCAATTTGCAGTTAACCTTGCATTTCAGAGGGAGATCCCCAAACCATTCCTCAAAAGGGTTTTCAAACCTGCAAATCCCCTTCCTGCAAGAAATCACTCTTCCTGATTTCTAAGAGTTAAAATCATTTATCAATCAGAGAGCAATCAAAACAAGAATTTTTCCCAAAAAGAAAGCTTGAGATTATTGCAAAGCATGCTTCTAAGGGGTACAATACATAATCAGTCTTTTTTAACTGATTTAAGATCAGCTGGCACAATGGATGGGTACACTGCAAACCTGCTGGAATAAAGAGCAAGGGCCCACTTAGGCAAGGTGATAAAGGGGGGAATGAACCAGAAAAGGAAAGACAGTTTGGGCATCAGTCCGGTAAGGACGTTCCGAACCGAAACATAGTTGTAGATGTCTCGTCCATCCACGTCCTTGAACCGGTAGAGGCGGGCAAGGTCCGGGCTGAGCACCACTTTGCCGCTGTGCCGCATGACCTGGGGGTCGGAGGCCAGGGCCACCACGCATTTCCCGCTCACTTCGGGAGTCTCTCCCGTGGCGGCCAGTCGCTCCGACAGGTCCTTGAACAATGACTTGGCACCGTCCGCTTGCTGCATGACTGTTTCGGTGCGAACGAGCCCGGGCCAGAGGGCCACGCAGGCCACGCCGAAGTCGCGCAGTTCGACCGCACAGTCGGCCGCCAGGCGGTCGGAGGCAGCCTTGCCCACCCCGTACGGGACGTCGAACATGTACCGCAGCCCACCGGGCGAGGAGATGATGACAATGAGCCCACGCCCGGCGGGCACCATGAGCCGGGCAGCATAAACCGTGCAGAAATAGTGGCCTCTCAAGCCTGCGTCGTTGATCTGGTCCCAGAGGGACGCTGCGCTTTCCCAGAAGGGCACACCTATCTCTTGGGCGATGGAGCTCACCCCGGAGAAAGCGCTGTTGACCAAAACGTCCAGGCGGCCGGCTTGCTCCCGCTGGACGCGCTCGAACAGCGCCGCCACATCCTCCTCTTGGGAAGAGTCGCACACCACCGGCACGCACTTCCCGCCCCGGCCTTGCACCTCCCCCGCCGCTCGCTCCAGAGCTTCCCGATGCCGGGCCGTGATATACACGGTGGCTCCCGCCTCCGACAGCTGCAGCGCGATGCCTTTCCCGATGCCCCGCGAGGCGCCGGTCACCACGCAGATACGTCCCGACAGAGGCCTGGTAGCCGGGGCCATGGCAGCAACGGCGGTGCAGGAAAGCGCAGTTTGCTAGGCGGCTGGTGAGAACGGCGCTGGCTGGGGCTCTGGGGTGCTCGCTCAACACCGTCCCATCCACCGCAATCAGGAAAGGCGGGGACAGCCGCTGGTTACGGCCCAGGCCCCAGAACCAATTGCGCGCGTCTTCCTGGTTTGACGCAAGAGCGTCTTGCATTAAGGCTACCTGCTCTTTCAAGGTTCGCTGTGGGAAACAACCCAACGAACAAATACCGTAACACAAGCTTCAGAAGGGTGGCTGCCTTATTTCCGCAGTTATTTGTTAGGTAGATTTATAGCCCGCCTTTTTTTCAAGAGCCCGAGACAGCTTCAGGGGGATCTCCCTTCATTTTAGCCCCGCAATAACAATCCTGAGTTTCTAAGGCTGAGAGAGGATTTGAAGTCTCCAGTCCTAGTCCAACACCTTAACTCTTCGTTTGTGTGTGTGTTCGATGAACAGCCGATTTTAGCCAATTTTACCAAGTATCTGGCTTTTTACAGCAAATGGGAGCACCCAGCTGCCCTTGGCTGACTTGAAAAGCCTAAGCAGGGTTAGAGTAATTATGTTAAGGACAAATTCAGACTGAATAGATGTCCAGACCTCTTGCTTTTAGCCTAGATCTAACAGTTGGGTCAGTGTGACCATGAGAGTCAAAGGACTGGACTAAAATAGGTACAGCAAAGTTTATTTTCTTAGTGCAAAGACATGGTATTCCCAGAGGTAGGTCAAAAGAAAGAAATCATACATTGTGTGCATTATATGCAATACAGTGAATAAAACGAATTAGAAGTTTTTTTTTATCAGTTCAATCGAGTCTGATTCTTGGAGATTGCCTGAACAAGTCCTTGCAGTTTTCTTGGCAGGTTTTCAGAAGTGGTTTGCCATTGCCTCCTTCCTAGGGCTGAGAGAGAGTGACTGGCCCAAGGTCCCCCAGCTGGCTTTGTGCCTAAGGCAGGACTAGAACTCAAAGACTCCCAGTTTCTAGCCGGATGCCTTAACCACTAGACCAAACTGGCTCTCAGTCAGAAGTTACCACAGTATTTTTGCTGACTTCAGACTTTGAACAATCCCTGACTGCAGACAGCATGTTCCTCAAGCCTTCCTTAACCTATCCTTGGCTTTCTTCTTGGCACCTTCACCGCCTCCTACCCAGAATATCCTTTCATATCCTTCCCTGTAATTGTATTCCTGACCTTCTCAACTCACTTTTCTCAAAAACAGTGCACACCTGCTAACCACCAGGATCAAACATACTGTATGGCAGCTGTATTTATTTACTTACTTATTTACTTCATTGTATTTACAGTATGTGGTCGCCCATCTTTATTCCAAACATCCCTTACTGTTACTTCATAGAAGTGTGACCCTAGGAAGCAATGGATGGCAATTTGGGTTTTCTTGCCAAGAGAAGTCCATGGCCTTGTCTCTGTTCATGTAGAGACCCAGTTTGGTCTAGTGGTTAAGGTGCTGGGCTAGAAACCAGGAGACTGAGATTTCCAGTCCCGCCTTAGCCATGAAAGCTGGCTGGGTGACCTTGGGCTGGTCACTCCTTCTCAGCCAACTCACCTCACAGGGTTGTTGTTTTGGCGGAAATAGGAGGAGGAAGGAGTATTATGTATGTTCCATGCCTTGAGTTATTTATAAAAAATAATAATAAAGGGATAGAAAATAAATACATAAACTTACAGCTGTTGTCTACTGGACACATCTGGCAACAGGAGGCATGCTCAGGTAAAGGGATACTTCCCATTGTTTAGGATTACTGGCTAAGGGCTTCCTCCTCTCATGTCTTCAAGTAGCAGGAATGCTGCTATGCTGTCAAGGAGGCAAAAATCAAGAAGCTGAGCTTTTTAATGTTTATTTCTATTTTGGGTTAAATTTCTATCCCACCTTTCCTTCAGGAGCATGTGGGACTGTACATAATATTCTCTCCTCCATTTTTCCCATAACAGGAGTATTCTTCAGAGGAGTTATAAATACAATTATATTTTAACCTCTCTCTCTAAGTTCCTAAGACAGATCCTCTGGTTTCCACAGACCAATTAAGGCCTGGATTCTTCCTTCTAACCAGTGACTATTGATAAGGTACCCAAATAACCAGTGACTATTGATAAGTTTCTTCAGCAAAGGATCGTTACCTTGTCGTGATGCTGGAGCTTGAGCACCTCAGTGATGCCATGAGCTAAACCGTGAAGGGCCACCCAAGACGGGAAGGTCATGACAGAGAGGTCAGACTAAATGCGATCCCTGGGGAAGGTAATGGCAACCCACCCCAGTATTCTTGCCGTGAAAACTAAATGGATCAATACAACCAGAGATATGTCGGTATACCATTGGAAGATGAGACCCCCAGATCGGAAGATGGTCAAAATGCTACTAGGGAGGAACAGAGGATGAGTTCAACTAGCCCCAGATGTGATGACGCAGCTAGCTCAAATCCGAAAGGACGGCTAGCGGCCGACGGTGCTGGTGGTGAACGGCGAATCCAATGTTCTAAGGATCAACACACCATTGGAACCTGGAATGTAAGATCTATGAGCCAGGGCAAATTGGATGTGGTTATTGGTGAGATGTCAAGATTAAAGATAGACATTCTGGGCATCAGTGAACTGAAATGGACTGGAATGGGCCACTTCACATCAAATGACCACCAGATCTACTACTGTGGACAAGAGGACCACAGAAGAAATGGACTAGCCTTCATAATTAATAGTAAAGTGGCTAAAGCAGTGCTCAGATACAATCCAAAAAACGATAGAATGATCTCAATTCGAATTCAGGGCAAGCCATCTAACATCACAGTGATCCAAATATACGCCCCAACCACAAATGCTGAAGAAGCTGAAGTAGAGCAGTTCTATGAGGATCTGCAGCACCTACTGGACAACACACCTAAAAGAGATGTTATTTTCATCACGGGAGACTGGAATGCTAAGGTGGGCAGTCAAATGACACCTGGAATTACAGGTAAGTATGGCCTGGGAGAACAAAACGAAGCAGGACATAGGCTGATAGAATTTTGCCAAGACTACTCACTCTGCATAACAAACACTCTCTTCCAACAACCTAAGAGATGGCTTTATACATGGACTTCCCCAGATGGACAACACCGAAATCAGATTGACTACATCCTTTGCAGCCAAAGGTGGCGGACATCTATACAGTCGGTAAAAACAAGACCTGGAGCTGACTGTAGTTCAGATCACGAACTTTTTCTTGCACAATTTAGGATCAGACTAAAGAGATTAGGGAAGACACACATATCAGCTAGATATGACCTCACTAATATTCCTAAGGAATATACAGTGGAGGTGAAGAATTGATTTAAGGGATTGGACTTAGTAGATCGGGTCCCGGAAGAACTCTGGACAGAAGTTCGCAACATTGTTCAACAAAATACATCCCAAAGAAAGAGAAAACCAAGGCAAAATGGCTTTCTGCTGAGACACTAGAAGTAGCCCAAGAAAGAAGGAAAGCAAAAGGCAACAGTGATAGGGGGACATATGCGCAATCAAATGCAAAATTCCAGAGGTTAGCCAGAAGAGATAAGGAATTATTTTTAAACAAGCAATGCGCAGAAGTAGAAGAAGACAATAGAATAGGAAGGACAAGAGACCCCTTCCAGAAAATTAGAAACATTGGAGGTAAATTCCAGGCAAAAATGGGTATGATCAAAAACGAAGATGGCAAGGACCTAACAGAAGAAGAAGAGTTCAACAAAAGGTGGCAAAAATATACAGAAGACCTGTATAGGAAGGATAACAATATCGGGGATAGCTTTGACGGTGTGGTCAGTGAGCTAGAGCCAGACATCCTGAAGAGTGAGGTTGAATGGGCCTTAAGAAGCATTGCTAATAACAAGGCAGCAGGAGACGACGGCATCCCAGCTGAACTGTTCAAAATCTTGCAAGATGATGCTGTCAAGGTAATGCATGCTATATGCCAGCAAATTTGGAAAACACAAGAATGGCCATCAGATTGGAAAAAATCAACTTATATCCCCATACCAAAAAAGGGGAACACTAAAGAATGTTCAAGCTATCGAACAGTGGCACTCATTTCACATGCCAGTAAGGTAATGCTCAAGATCCTGCAAGATAGACTTCAGCAATTCATGGAGCGAGAATCGCCAGATGTACAAGCTGGGTTTAGAAAAGGCAGAGGAACTAGAGACCAAATTGCCAATATCCGATGGATAATGGAAAAGGCCAGGGAGTTTCAGAAAACATCTATTTTTGTTTTATTGGCTATTCTAAAGCCTTTGACTGTGTGGACCATAACAAATTGTGGCAAGTTCTTAGCGGTATGGGGATACCAAGTCATCTCGTATGCCTCCTGAAGAATCTGTATAACGACCAAGTAGCAACAGTAAGAACAGACCATGGAACAACGGACTGGTTTAAGATTGGGAAAGGAGTGTGGCAGGGCTGTATACTCTCACCCTAGCTATTCAACTTGTACGCAGAACACATCATGCGACATGCTGGGCTTGAGGAATCCAAGGCTGGAGTTAAAATTGCTGGAAGAAACATTAACAATCTCAAATATGCAGATGATACCACTTTGATGGCTGAAAGCAAAGAGGAACTGAGGAGCCTTATGATGAAGGTAAAAGAAGAAAGTGCAAAAGCTGGCTTGCAGCTAAACCTCAAAAAAACCAAGATTATGGCAACCAGCTTGATTGATAACTGGCAAATAGAGGGAGAAAATGTAGAGGCAGTGAAAGACCTTGTATTTCTGGGTGCAAAGATTACTGCAGATGCTGACTGCAGTCAGGAAATCAGAAGACGCTTAATCCTGGGGAGAAGAGCAATGACAAATCTCGATAAAATAGTTAAGAGCAGAGACATCACACTGACAACAAAGGCCCGCATAGTTAAAGCAATGGTGTTCCCCGTAGTAACATATGGTTGCGAGAGCTGGACCATAAGGAAGGCTGAGAGAAGGAAGATCGATGCTTTTGAACTGTGGTGTTGGAGGAAAATTCTGAGAGTGCCTTGGACTGCAAGAAGATCAAACCAGTCCATCCTCCAGGAAATAAAGCCAGACTGCTCACTTGAGGGAATGATATTAAAGGCAAAACTGAAATACTTTGGCCACATCATGAGAAGACAGGACACCCTGGAGATGATGTTGATTCTCGGGAGAGTGGAGGGCAAAAGGAAGAGGGGCTGACCAAGGGCAAGGTGGATGGATGATATTCTAGAGGTGACGGACTTGTCCCTGGGGGAGCTGGGGGTGTTGACGACCGACAGGAAGCTCTGGCGTGGGCTGGTCCATGAAGTCACGAAGAGTCAGAAGCGACTAAATGAATAAACAACAATTGATAAGTTTAGTATCTAAGGTAGGTCCCCCCCTTTTCTTTCTTTCTTCTTTTGTTTGGGTATTTTTAATCTTTTTCTTTTCTTTTCTTTTTGGTTTCTGTTAATTTTTTTCTTTAAATTTAAAGATAGTTTCATTAGTTGTGTCTGGTTTTTAGTGTCTTTAGGTGTTTTGTCAATTTTTTCAGTAATTTCAGTAAGATCCGATATGATAATGTCTCATAAACATATGAATAATGAAAGTAAATCATCTGAACAAAAAATAGTGTAAACAGTATTTTTTTGTGTCAATAAAATATCTGACAAGTGTATCCCACAAAATTATGATTAGCAAGCTAGCAAAGTTTGGGTTAGATAAGTTAGATGGATCCACAGCTGGCTGAAAACGGTACAAATTGGAGGGAGGTATTGAGTACTATATATAGCCCTAATATAGTACTATATTGAGTACAATATAGTACTATATTGAGTACTATGTAGTACTCAATATAGCCTCATGTGGCACAGAGTGGTAGGCGGCAGTATTGCAACAGAAACTCTCCTCACGACCCGAGTTCAATCCCTGCGGGAGCTGGATTCTCTCTCGGGTACCCGGCTCAGGTCGACTCAGCCTTCCACCCTTCCGAGGTCAGTAAAAGGAGTCCCCAGCTTGCTGGGGAAGGTGATGACTGGGGAAGGTGATGACTGGGGAAGGCAATGGCAAACCACCCCACTCTATAGTCTGCCAAGGAAATGTCGCGAAAGCGGCGTCCCCCCAAAGGGTCAGACATGACTCGGTGCTTGCACAGGGGGACCTTTAACCATTGAGTACTACATGCCTTTCAAACCTAGTACTTTTCACCTTTAACACCAGTCCTCATTTAGTGACCAATCGAATAATGCAATATTCGATTTAGTGAGCATTATACAATGATACCGGCTTGTGTTTAATCCAAACCAAAATTCAATTAATGCAAGGCTAGAGCATGCACAGTTGAGGTTACCGTGTTACCACTGGGGCTTTAGATGCTGCTTCTACAGTTTGTACTTGTTTATCTTCCTGTGTGCAAAAGGGACAAAAGGAAGATTCCTTCAAATAAAAACACTACAAGCGCAAAAATGAAGAGGCTTGTTAGTACATTAGAGCAAAAATTTGATGTGATTGAACAATATTAATGTGGTCATAGCAACTCTAAAATAGGACAAGATGTTGGAATGCCTGAATCTACAGTACAATTTTTGTTTTTATTGTGCATCCCTTAACTACTCTGTGACTTTATTAACAATAACTTTAAATTATAAGTACATTCTTTTTATCTTTTAGTGCAAATTCAAATAATCCCTCTTCGTGGGATTCATTATCCACATTAATCGAGATCTAGCTGTAATGTAATTGTAACAGCATTTGATCCAGTGGGGACCTCTAGAGGTGTGTGATACAAATTCAACAAAACCTTTATTTCAGGATCTTAATGGTATTGTAGAACAGTTTTTGGGGAAAGCTGCTGAGCAACCAGGAACTGGACAAATTTGTGGAGATGTCTCTGTTTAAGAATAAGAAAGCTGATCCTAGAGTAAATAAGGATGAACGACTTCAAGAAGAAGAAAATGCACCATCTATGCAAAGCATGAGGCACTGAGATATTTTTATTTCTAGAGAAAAAAGCAGAACATTTAGTCTCTGAATCAGGCATACTCAGTTGTTATTCCTTTCTTCACAGCAATCAAAAGTCATTTGCACAAACATCCCTGTGATTCAGTCCACGTAGGTGAAATAGAAACTCAACTATTTAAATGATTAATGTGACATTTATTTGATTCACATTGCTTTAGGAAACATTAGTATATTTTTGTATTTTTATTACAGTTTTTACACTGCTGACTCCTGCAACTCTGGGCAGTTCACAGATAAAAACAGAGAACAATAAAATAATACAAATCAAGGAACAGAAGATGGAAAAAAACCACACTTCTCAGTTGGGCTTCAATCACCCTTGCCAAGTTGTATTAGTGTATTCTATATTATCAATTTTGTGCAACAACTAAAAATTATTGTTCATTACCAGATTAAAAAATGCATTTGAAACAGAAGACAAAGCCAAGACGAATAAAAAAAAGTGAATTTTCACCTCAATCCATTCCCTTCCCAGTTTCTTATGCTATTCCTGGCTATAACTTTTATTACTTCGACAATTGCCACTTTAATTTATTACTAGACCCTGTAATGCTCACGGGTTTCACACACTCATTGCTTAGTCTGTTAAGGTGAAATGCTTGAGAAAACAGAGGAGACGATATATAGTATATTTTATATTTTTTACCACCAGTGAGAAAGGGTTCTATTTTGTGATTTTTTTTTAATTCAAGGAAGTAGTCTTATTCTTTAATAAGAATTAAAGTAACTTAATAAGAATAAAAGCAACTAATCATTTATTAAAATATTTATAGTCAGGGTCAGGTATCAGGATGCTAATGACACTCAGCTGTACATCTCAGTCAACGTACTTTCGGATTACTGTAACACACTGTGCTTGGGACTGCTCTTCCAAGGCCACTTGGAAACTGCAACTGGTCCAGAATGTGGTGGTGTGTGTAGTTATGGGCACACTTCAGTACACCCATGTAACATGAGTGCTGCATGAGCTATACTGGCTCCCAGTAGGATTCCAGGTACAGTTCATGGTTATGGGGCTGTCACCTATAAAGCCCTTCATGGCACATGGTTATCTGCAGGACCATCTGTCTCCAGCCATTTCTGCCTGTCCCACAAGGATGGGCATGCTCCAGTTCCCCTCTATGAAACAGTGCCTTCTGATGGGACCCAGGAGCCAGGACTTCTCTACTGCTGTGCCTGCCCTGTACAATTGCGACACACGCATACACAGTGAAGATTCACATGGCCCCAATACTGATGGCCTTCCATAAGTTATTAAAAACTTGCCTTTTTCTCTGGGCACTGGACTAGGATGTACAGTATAGTGAGCCCATTTTTCAGGTGGTCGTGGATGTGTGTGTTGCCTCTAGAATGATGTATTTTGGGTTCTTTGTTGTTTATTATTAATTGTAATTTTTAATAGTTGTTCACTGCCCAGAGTTGTACGTTGGGTGGACAGTTATATAAATTGAATTACCCAATAACAATATCACTTCCCAATTGAAATCATACAGGATTATATGCATGACCTGCTAAACTAATGGGTATATGGCATTGCATTAATCCTCCCAGCATGAATATAGGTAAGATCAAGTTGTTTTTATTTCTTTACCCCAGCCTCCTTTCATGCAGAACAACCAGCCAAATTCCACTCTTGCTGCAGTCTCCCAATCTGCATTATTACAAAGGTGTGTGTCTGTGTCTGTGTTGAACAAAGTGTCTGTGTCTGTGTTGAACAAACATACAAATCAAGTGGGGAGTGGGGGGAGGAAACTTTTAATTTCTGGTCCTGGAGTGAGTAACAGTAGAGGCACATGCTCCTATCTTGGTGGATGTACAGCTAATAACAAACATTTTATTGATGGTGCCCAGTTGTCTGGCACAGAAGGACGTCTATACCCCTACTCAGATGGCAAGGAGAGGCACCAGTCAGAATGTAAGCTTTCCTGGGATCCCCCCAGTTGGAGGAGACAACACGGGCGAGGCAGATTTCATGAAAATAACAATTATACAATATAAATGCACCATTCCTAAAGTTTCACTTTTTTGACCAGGACTGAGCAATGTTTGAACATGTTTCTACGGAAAGGACCCATCTAATACATGCCAAATAAGACCTTTTTCTTGATGCCAGCCTGGTAGTCATTAACAAAACCACAAAGCTTGTTTTCAGGGTGATATGTGAGCCAGGTTCCCCCTCCCACCCTGTTTGGTGAGGAAGAAGGACCCGAAAGGAGGCAACTTCAGCATTTCTTACTTCTCCTTTCCATCCTTCTGGTTTATTCAGGCTCAAAGATAACTAGGCTTAGACTCTCATACTTTGGGCATATCAGCAGGGAAGACTGATCGCTTGAAAAGGACATCATGTTTGGTAAAGTCGAGGTCCAGTGGAAAAAAGGGAGATATTCAGTGCAATGGATTGAAACAGTCACAGCAATAATGGATGCAAACATTGGAACAGGCAGGCACATGGCGCAAGACTGAACAGCATTTCGTTCTGTTATACATACGGTCACCATGAGTCGTAAACAACTCAACGGCAACTAACAAGAACAACAAATACATTCCCTGCACGGTGGTGACCCAGGCTGTGTTTGGCCTAAATGTGGTTTAATATAACGAATTCAGAATTACAATAGGGTTTCTTTATGAAGTTAATGTGTAATCAAGGTTTGCTTTCTGATATATTTGTTTAAATGTACACCATCTAGAGTTCAAAGGATATAAAGAAGGAAGTTCAGCCCCTCTGCATCACATCATAATTAACAAACACAAGTCTTCTTCAGAATTTCAGAAGTGTTGTTTTCATTCTGCTCTGTTCAATGCTTTATTTCTGAAAGAGATATTCAATAACCAGCAAGAAAGAACCATAAAGGTAGTTCTAAAATATTTGCTCTTAGCATTAGGACAGATTAAGCAGTTTATTAGAAAAGGCTTCATTAAGATATTCAATTAATAATTTTAGTCTTCATTTTAAAGTAGTGCTCTGATGTTTTACCATTAACAGGTATAGCACATACATTGTTTCATTTTTTCAAAAAGTCATGTGGATACAAGGATCAGAAAACTGATACATTTGTTTAGGATTAAATAGGTTTGATTTTACATACTAAGCAGAATATTAAATGACCAATGCTATTAAAAAGTCTAATTATGATTAAAGAAGTATGCATATAGTAATTAAATTTAAAAAATCATTAATATATCAACTAGCAAGTCTATGTGTCTATATCCTTTTGCTAATTATTATAAACTAGGAATCAGATCCAGGCAAAAATGGGCATGATCAAAAACAAAGATGGCAAGGACCTAACAGAAGAAGAAGAGATCAACAAAAGGTGGCAAGAATATACAGAAGACCTGTACAGGAAGGATAACAATATCAGGGATAGCTTTGACGGTGTGGTCAGTGAGCTAGAGCCAGACATCCTGAAGAGTGAGGTTGAATGGGCCTTAAGAAGCATTGCTAATAACAAGGCAGCAGGAGACGACGGCATCCCAGCTGAACTGTTCAAAATCTTGCAAGATGATGCTGTCAAGGTAATGCATGCTATATGCCAGCAAATTTGGAAAACACAAGAATGGCCATCAGATTGGAAAAAATCAACTTATATCCCCATACCAAAAAAGGGAAACACTAAAGAATGTTCAAACTATCGAACAGTGGCACTCATTTCACATGCCAGTAAGGTAATGCTCAAGATCCTGCAAGGTAGACTTCAGCAATTCATGGAGCGAGAATCGCCAGATGTACAAGCTGGCTTTAGAAAAGGCAGAGGAACTAGGGACCAAATTGCCAATATCTGCTGGATAAAGGAAAAAGCCAGGGAGTTTCAGAAGAACATCTATTTCTGTTTTATTGACTATTCTAAAGCCTTTGACTGTGTGGACCATAACAAATTGTGGCAAGTTCTTAGCGGTATGGGGATACCAAGTCATCTTGTCTGCCTCCTGAAGAATCTGTATAACGACCAAGTAGCAACAGTAAGAACAGACCACGGAACAACAGACTGCTTTAAGATTGGGAAAGGAGTACAGCAGGGCTGTATACTCTCACCCTACCTATTCAACTTGTACGCAGAACACATCATGCAACATGCTGGGCTTGAGGAATCCAAGGCTGGAGTTAAAATCACTGGAAGAAACATTAACAATCTCAGATATGCAGATGATACCACTTTGATGGCTGAAAGCGAAGAGGAACTGAGGAGCCTTATGATGAAGGTGAAAGAAGAAAGTGCAAAAGCTGGCTTGCAACTAAACCTCAAAAAAACCAAGATTATGGCAACCAGCTTGATTGATAACTGGCAAATAGAGGGAGAAAATGTAGAAGCAGTGAAAGACTTTGTATTTCTAGGTGCGAAGATTACTGCAGATGCTGACTGCAGTCAGGAAATCAGAAGACACTTAATCCTGGGGAGAAGAGCAATGACAAATCTCGATAAAATAGTTAAGAGCAGAGACATCACACTGACAACAAAGGCCCGCATAGTTAAAGCAATGGTGTTCCCCGTAGTAACATATGGCTGTGAGAGCTGGACCATAAGGAAGGCTAAGGAAGATCGATGCTTTGGAACTGTGGTGTTGGAGGAAAATTCTGAGAGTGCCTTGGACTGCAAGAAGATCAAACCAGTCCATCCTCCAGGAAATAAAGCCAGACTGCTCACTTGAGGGAATGATATTCAAGGCAAAACTGAAATACTTTGGCCACATATTGAGAAGACAGGACACCCTGGAGAAGATGCTGATGCTCGGGAGAGTGGAGGGCAAAAGGAAGAGGGGCCGACCAAGGGCAAGGTGGATGGATGATATTCTAGAGGTGAAAGACTCGTCCCTGGGGGAGCTGGGGGTGTTGACGACCGACAGGAAGCTCTGGCGTGGGCTGGTCCATGAAGTCACGAAGAGTCGGAAGCGACTGAATGAATAAACAACAAAGGAATCAGAAGGAGTCTGGTAAAAGCTTATGTCTTTTAATAAAAGGTGTTAGTCTGAAAAGGTGTTACCAGACTCCTGATTTTTGACTGTCATAGACTAATGCAGCTTTCCTCATACAATATAAAGAGGGAGTGTTTACTGATCACAGGATTCTGCTTTTACACCCACTCCTCATTTAGCAAACGAGTTCCATTCCAACAACTAGGTCTTTAAGCGAAATGGTCACTAAGTGAACACATGACAGAGAGAGAGAGAAAGTTCTCTCATACAGCTACACCAGCATTACTCTTACTCCAGTGTGCATTGTTTTGAGGCACACAAAATTTGCTCATAAGTGTGCACATTGGTCAGAAAATGATTTTGTTATTACCACTGTATTTGCAAATGGTCGCTAACCAAGGTAGTTGCTAAACGAGGAGTGGGTGTACTTCAGAACAGCTAGAGATCAAAGATGCAATTTAGTTGTTTTGCACAAAATTAAAGCCCATTTGCATGCATTGTTGCCCTCAGTTGGCCTTATTCCTATTGGATTTCAGACAAAAAATTTGAACAGTTTACAGGCAAAGGGAATTTCTACTAATTGGGATTGGTGAAAAAAGGAAGCCATTAATTGTTCATAACATGCAGGATTGATGAATTGTTGTGAATGGTTTTGCCAAAAATTGCTGGGTTCCTGCTCTGGTGCAGCTGGAAGAGGAAAAGCCATGTAATTCTGTCTTCCTCCAGTGACCCTGGAGAAAACCACTGAGTGGGGAATGAGGGAGAGAGGGAGATGGAGATTGAAAACACAGTACAGAACTCTTTAACAAATCATTCAGAGAAAAAGTTGGAAACATTCTGTTGACTTAGGGAGCAAGAGATCCGACCCTTGGCCCCTCCGTCGTGGGGTGCCAAAGGGTTTGGTTCTCTCTCCTCTCGTATTTAACATCTACATGAAACCACTGGGTGAGATCATCCGTCACGACGGGATGAGGTATCATCAGTATGCTGATGATACCCAATTATATATCTCCATCCTGGGTGAGGTAAGTGATGCGGTGACTGCCCTTTCTTAGTGCCTGGGGGCCTGGACAGGAAACAACAGGCTTCAGCTGAACCCTGGTAAGATGGAGTGGCTGTGGGTTAATGGCTCCTTGGTTTCTGGGAAATTGTCATCTTTAGTTCTGGATGGGGTGGCACTGCCCCAGACAGACCTGGTGCGTAATCTGGGGGGTTCTTCTGGACTCACGACTCCTGCTCGAAGAGCAGGTGGCAATCATGGCCAGGAGGGCCTTTGCTCAACTTTGGGTTATGTGCCAGTTATGCCCGTTCCTGGAGCAAGAGGCCCTCCGAACTGTCACTCATGCCCTCGTCTATACATGCCCCATATAGACTACTGAAATGCGCTCAACATGGGGCTTCCATTGAAGAGTATCCAGAAGCCTCAGCTGGTCCAGAATGCAGCCGCATGGGTTATTTTTGGTGCCCCTAGATCGGCACATATAACACCTTTACTGCACAAGCTGCACTGGGTGCCAGTTTGCTTCTGGGTCCAATTCAAGGTGTTGGTTATCACCTTTAAAGCCCTACATGGCATGGGGCCAGGCTACCTGAGGGACTGTGTCATCCCCACAACATCGACCCGCCCTACCCGGTCTGACAGAGAGGGCTTGTTATGGACCCCGTCTGTAAGAGAACTTCATTTGGCGGGGTCTAGGAAGTGGGCCTTCTCTGCAGTGGCCCCTGCCCTTTGGAACATCTTGCCCCCAGAGGTGAGGCAGGCACCTTCACTTCCAACCTTCAGGAGGGCCCTGAAAACTTGGTTCTGCCATCTCGTGTGGGGTGGGAAGGTGGGCAACCATTCATGGGATTGGCTCAGGCCTTAGAGCCCCTCCCACCTGATTAGAATTTTTTAGCCTCTTGGATTTTACACTTATTTATATTGTATTTTATATTTGTAAATTGTTTTATTTTATAGGATTTTAATTGTTTATTATTATAGTTTTAATTTTATTGTAAACCGCCCAGAGTCCCTCTTTTGGGGGAGATGGGTGGTAGCAAAAATTTGAATAATAAATAAATAAAAATAAACAAATTAAGGGTATTTTCTGAGGATTGTTCCTAAAACCATAGAAAATAACCTGTGAACAGTATTTGATTTAAAGAGGATCCTGAAAAATTTTCAGTGAATCCCTTGGATAATCTGGAATTGGTTAGTATATTGCATCAAAAATTCAATGTCCTTTCAAGAAGTCCAGTTGTCTGTAGGGAAAGCGTAACAAACAAAAGCCTCTGATATTTTTCCTTTACTAAAAGGTGGACCCATCCGTTTTTTGATTCCATTCCATCCCCACCTCCTCATCATAGCTTTAAGGAAAGGAGAAACAAATGCTGCATTTTTACAGTGTTTTCCACAGCAGCGTAGAAACCACCCCAAAATGGTTTTAAACAATGGCCATGAGACTTTTATTTTAAAAATCCCAAAGCAGCTGTAAAAGAGGAAGGTAAAAAAAAGAGTAACAACATAATAAATATAATCCATAAAAAATATGGGGGGCAGTCAATATCAAAATATCAAGAGGCCAGACAAACATCAGTTTTCGGCTGCATGTACCAGTGCTCAGGAGGAATATCTCTCTCTCTCTCGCTTTCTCTCCATACACAAAAACACACATACAAACTCATGATGCCCAATTAAACAATAACTACAAAACCAAATGACAACATCAACAGACCTGACTGCCTGGCTGAAAAGCCTGGAGGAACAGCCAGGTCATCAGAGCCTTACAAAAGGCTAACAGGGTTGGGGCCACCTGGCTCTCTGTGGGGATGTTTTCCAACAAGATAGCATAGTTCGGCAGAGGGGACCAAGAGCATGCTCTCCCCAGATCTGGTGCGGCAGGCAGAAACAGTGGGGGACATGCGGTCCTGCAAATAGTCTCGTCCTCTGCCATGTAGGGCTTTATAAGTTGTATACTTGAATTGGATTTAGAAGCACACTGGAAGCCAATGCAGCTCTCAGAGCTGTGGTGTTACGTGAGTTTTATAGGAGCTATTACGGTCACAGAGCAGTGGAGTTACGTGAGTTTTATAGGAGCTATTACGGTCACAGAGCAGTGGAGTTACGTGAGTTTTATAGGAGCTATTACGGTCACAGAGCAGTGGAGTTACGTGAGTTTTATAGGAGCTATTACGGTCACAGAGCAGTGGAGTTACGTGAGTTTTATAGGAGCTATTACGGTCACAGAGCAGTGGAGTTACGTGAGTTTTATAGGAGCTATTACGGTCACAGAGCAGTGGAGTTACGTGAGTTTTATAGGAGCTATTACGGTCACAGAGCAGTGGAGTTACGTGAGTTTTATAGGAGTTATTACGGTCACAGAGCAGTGGAGTTACGTGAGTTTTATAGGAGCTATTACGGTCACAGAGCAGTGGAGGTACGTGAGTTTTATAGGAGCTATTACGGTCACAGAGCAGTGGAGTTACGTGAGTTTTATAGGAGCTATTACGGTCACAGAGCAGTGGAGTTACGTGAGTTTTATAGGAGCTATTACGGTCACAGAGCAGTGGAGTTACGTGAGTTTTATAGGAGCTATTACGGTCACAGAGCAGTGGAGTTACGTGAGTTTTATAGGAGCTATTACGGTCACAGAGCAGTGGGGTTACGTGAGTTTTATAGGAGCTATTACGGTCACAGAGCAGTGGAGGTACGTGAGTTTTATAGGAGTTATTACGGTCACAGAGCAGTGGAGTTACGTGAGTTTTATAGGAGCTATTACGGTCACAGAGCAGTGGAGTTACGTGAGTTTTATAGGAGCTATTACGGTCACAGAGCAGTGGAGTTACGTGAGTTTTATAGGAGCTATTACGGCCACAGAGCAGTGGAGTTACGTGAGTTTTATAGGAGCTATTACGGTCACAGAGCAGTGGAGTTACGTGAGTTTTATAGGAGCTATTACGGTCACAGAGCAGTGGAGTTACGTGAGTTTTATAGGAGCTATTACGGTCACAGAGCAGTGGAGTTACGTGAGTTTTATAGGAGTTATTACGGTCACAGAGCAGTGGAGTTACGTGAGTTTTATAGGAGCTATTACGGTCACAGAGCAGTGGAGGTACGTGAGTTTTATAGGAGCTATTACGGTCACAGAGCAGTGGAGTTACGTGAGTTTTATAGGAGCTATTACGGTCACAGAGCAGTGGAGTTACGTGAGTTTTATAGGAGCTATTACGGTCACAGAGCAGTGGAGTTACGTGAGTTTTATAGGAGCTATTACGGTCACAGAGCAGTGGAGTTACGTGAGTTTTATAGGAGCTATTACGGTCACAGAGCAGTGGGGTTACGTGAGTTTTATAGGAGCTATTACGGCCACAGAGCAGTGGAGTTACGTGAGTTTTATAGGAGCTATTACGGTCACAGAGCAGTGGAGTTACGTGAGTTTTATAGGAGCTATTACGGTCACAGAGCAGTGGAGTTACGTGAGTTTTATAGGAGCTATTACGGTCACAGAGCAGTGGAGGTACGTGAGTTTTATAGGAGCTATTACGGTCACAGAGCAGTGGAGTTACGTGAGTTTTATAGGAGCTATTACGGTCACAGAGCAGTGGAGTTACGTGAGTTTTATAGGAGCTATTACGGTCACAGAGCAGTGGAGGTACGTGAGTTTTATAGGAGCTATTACGGTCACAGAGCAGTGGAGTTACGTGAGTTTTATAGGAGCTTTTACGGTCACAGAGCAGTGGAGGTACGTGAGTTTTATAGGAGCTATTACGGTCACAGAGCAGTGGAGTTACGTGAGTTTTATAGGAGCTATTACGGCCACAGAGCAGTGGAGTTACGTGAGTTTTATAGGAGCTATTACGGTCACAGAGCAGTGGAGTTACGTGAGTTTTATAGGAGCTATTACGGTCACAGAGCAGTGGAGTTACGTGAGTTTTATAGGAGCTATTACGGCCACAGAGCAGTGGAGTTACGTGAGTTTTATAGGAGCTATTACGGTCACAGAGCAGTGGAGTTACGTGAGTTTTATAGGAGCTATTACGGTCACAGAGCAGTGGAGTTACGTGAGTTTTATAGGAGCTATTACGGCCACAGAGCAGTGGAGTTACGTGAGTTTTATAGGAGCTGTTACGGCCACAGAGCAGTGGAGTTACGTGAGTTTTATAGGAGCTGTTACGGTCACAGAGCAGTGGAGTTACGTGAGTTTTATAGGAGCTATTACGGTCACAGAGCAGTGGAGGTACGTGAGTTTTATAGGAGCTATTACGGTCACAGAGCAGTGGAGTTACGTGAGTTTTATAGGAGCTATTACGGTCACAGAGCAGTGGAGTTACGTGAGTTTTATAGGAGCTATTACGGTCACAGAGCAGTGGAGTTACGTGAGTTTTATAGGAGCTATTACGGTCACAGAGCAGTGGAGTTACGTGAGTTTTATAGGAGCTATTACGGTCACAGAGCAGTGGAGGTTACGTGAGTTTTATAGGAGCTATTACGGCCACAGAGCAGTGGAGTTACGTGAGTTTTATAGGAGCTATTACGGCCACAGAGCAGTGGAGTTACGTGAGTTTTATAGGAGCTGTTACGGCCACAGAACAGTGGAGTTACGTGAGTTTTATAGGAGCTGTTACGGTCACAGAGCAGTGGAGTTACGTGAGTTTTATAGGAGCTATTACGGTCAGAGAGCAGTGGAGTTACGTGAGTTTTATAGGAGCTATTACGGTCACAGAGCAGTGGAGTTACGTGAGTTTTATAGGAGCTATTACGGTCCAGAGCAGTGGAGGTACGTGAGTTTTATAGGAGCTATTACGGTCACAGAGCAGTGGAGTTACGTGAGTTTTTATAGGAGCTATTACGGTCACAGAGCAGTGGAGTTACGTGAGTTTTATAGGAGCTATTACGGTCACAGAGCAGTGGAGGTACGTGAGTTTTATAGGAGCTATTACGGTCACAGAGCAGTGGAGGTACGTGAGTTTTATAGGAGCTATGACGGTCACAGAGCAGTGGAGTTACGAGAGTTTTATAGGAGCTATTACGGCCACAGAGCAGTGGAGTGACGTGAGTTTTATAGGAGCTATTACGGTCACAGAGCAGTGGAGGTACGTGAGTTTTATAGGAGCTATTACGGTCACAGAGCAGTGGAGGTACGTGAGTTTTATAGGAGCTTATTACGGTCACAGAGCATGGAGGTACTGAGTTTATAGGAGCTATTACGGCCACAGAGCAGTGGAGTACGTGAGTTTTATAGGAGCTATTACGGCCACAGAGCAGTGGAGTTACGTGAGTTTTATAGGAGCTATTACGGTCACAGGAGCAGTGGAGTTACGTGAGTTTTATAGGAGCTATTACGGTCACAGAGCAGTGGAGGTACGGTGAGTTTTATAGGAGCTATTACGGTCACAGAGCAGTGGAGTTACGTGAGTTTATAGGAGCTATTACCGGCCACAGAGCAGTGGAGTTACGTGAGTTTTATAGGAGCTATTACGGTCACAGAGCAGTGGAGTTACGTGAGTTTTATAGGAGCTATTACGGTCACAGAGCAGGGAGGTACGTGAGGTTTTATGGAGCTATTACGGTCACAGAGCATGGAGGTGACTGAGTAATAGGAGCTATTACGGTCACAGAGCAGTGGAGTTACGTGGGTTTTATAGGAGCTATTACGGCCACAGAGCAGTGGAGTTACGTGAGTTTTATAGGAGCTATTACGGTCACAGAGCAGTGGAGTTACGTGAGTTTTATAGGAGCTATACGGTCACAGAGCAGTGGAGTTACGTGAGTTTTATAGGAGCTATACGGTCACAGAGCAGTGGAGTTACGTGAGTTTTATAGGAGCTATTACGGTCACAGAGCAGTGGAGTTACGTGAGTTTATAGGAGCTATTCGTCACAGAGCAGTGGAGTTACGGGAGTTTATAGAGCTATTCGGTCACAGAGCAGTGGAGTTACGTGAGTTTTATAGGAGCTATTACGGTCACAGAGCAGTGGAGTTACCGTGAGTTTTATAGGAGCTATTACGGTCACAGAGCAGTGGAGTTACGTGAGTTTATAGGAGCTATTACGGTCACAGAGCAGTGAGTTACGTGAGTTTTATAGGAGCTATTACGGTCACAGAGCAGTGGAGTTACGTGAGTTTTATAGGAGCTATTACGGTCACAGAGCAGTGGAGTTACGTGAGTTTTATAGGAGCTATTACGGCCACAGAGCAGTGAGTTACGTGAGTTTATAGGAGCTATTACGGTCACAGAGCAGTGGAGTTACGTGAGTTTATAGGAGCTATTACGGTCACAGAGCAGGGAGTTACGGAGTTTTATAGGAGCTATTACCGGCCACAGAGCAGTGGAGGTACGTGGTTTATAGGAGCTATTACGGTCACAGAGCAGTGGAGGTACGTGATTTTATAGGAGGCTATTACGGTCACAGAGCAGTGGATTACGTGAGTTTTATAGGAGCTATTACGGTCACAGAGCAGTGGAGTTACGTGAGTTTTATAGGAGCTATTACGGTCACAGAGCAGTGGAGTTACGTGAGTTTTATAGGAGCTATTACGGTCACAGAGCAGTGGAGTTACGTGAGTTTTATAGGAGCTATTACGGCCACAGAGCAGTGGAGTTACGTGAGTTTTATAGGAGCTATTACGGCCACAGAGCAGTGGAGGTACGTGAGTTTATAGGAGCTGTTACGGCCACAGAGCAGTGGAGTTACGTGAGTTTTATAGGAGCTGTTACGGTCACAGAGCAGTGGAGTTACGTGAGTTTTATAGGAGCTATTACGGTCACAGAGCAGTGGAGTTACGTGAGTTTTATAGGAGCTATTACGGTCACAGAGCAGTGGAGTTACGTGAGTTTTATAGGAGCTATTACGGTCACAGAGCAGTGGAGGTACGTGAGTTTTATAGGAGCTATTACGGTCACAGAGCAGTGGAGTTACGTGAGTTTTATAGGAGCTATTACGGTCACAGAGCAGTGGAGTTACGTGAGTTTTATAGGAGCTATTACGGTCACAGAGCAGTGGAGGTACGTGAGTTTATAGGAGCTATTACGGTCACAGAGCAGTGGAGGTACGTGAGTTTATAGGAGCTATTACGGTCACAGAGCAGTGGAGTTACGTGAGTTTTATAGGAGCTATTACGGTCACAGAGCAGTGGAGGTACGTGAGTTTTATAGGAGCTATTACGGCCACAGAGCAGTGGAGTTACGTGAGTTTTATAGGAGCTATTACGGTCACAGAGCAGTGGAGGTACGTGAGTTTTATAGGAGCTATTACGGTCACAGAGCAGTGGAGTTACGTGAGTTTTATAGGAGCTATTACGGTCACAGAGCAGTGGAGTTACGTGAGTTTTATAGAAGCTATTACGGTCACAGAGCAGTGGAGGTACGTGAGTTTTTAGGGAGCTATTACGGTCACAGAGCAGTGGAGTTACGTGAGTTTTATAGGAGCTATTACGGTCACAGAGCAGTGGAGTACGTGAGTTTTATAGGAGCTATTACGGTCACAGAGCAGTGGAGTTACGTGAGTTTTATAGGAGCTATTACGGTCACAGCGCAGTGGAGTTACGTGAGTTTTATAGGAGCTATTACGGTCACAGAGCAGTGGAGGTACGTGAGTTTTATAGGAGCTATTACGGTCACAGAGCAGTGGAGGTACGTGAGTTTTATAGGAGCTATTACGGTCACAGAGCAGTGGAGTTACGTGAGTTTTATAGGAGCTATTACGGTCACAGAGCAGTGGAGGTACGTGAGTTTTTATAGGAGCTATTACGGTCACAGAGCAGTGGAGTACGTGAGTTTTATAGGAGCTATTACGGTCACAGAGCAGTGGAGTTACGTGAGTTTTATAGGAGCTATTACGGTCACAGAGCAGTGGAGGTACGTGAGTTTTATAGGAGCTATTACGGTCACAGAGCAGTGGAGTTACGTGAGTTTTATAGGAGCTTTTACGGTCACAGAGCAGTGGAGGTACGTGAGTTTTATAGGAGCTATTACGGTCACAGAGCAGTGGACTTACGTGAGTTTTATAGGAGCTATTACGGCCACAGAGCAGTGGAGTTACGTGAGTTTTATAGGAGCTATTACCGGTCACAGAGCAGTGGAGGTACGTGAGTTTTATAGAGCTATTACGGCCACAGAGCAGTGGAGTTACGTGAGTTTTATAGGAGCTATTACGGTCACAGAGCAGTGGAGTTACGTGAGTTTTATAGGAGCTATTACGGTCACAGGCAGTGGAGTTACGTGAGTTTTATAGGAGCTATTACGGCCACAGAGCAGTGGAGTTACGTGAGTTTTATAGGAGCTATTACGGTCACAGAGCAGTGGAGGTACGTGAGTTTTATAGGAGCTATTACGGCCACAGAGCAGTGGAGTTACGTGAGTTTGTATAGGAGCTATTACGGTCACAGAGCAGTGGAGGTACGTGAGTTTATAGGAGCTATTACGGCCACAGAGCAGTGGAGTTACGTGAGTTTTATAGGAGCTATTACGGCCACAGAGCAGTGGAGTTACGTGAGTTTTATAGGAGCTATTACGGTCACAGAGCAGTGGAGTTACGTGAGTTTTATAGGAGCTATTACGGTCACAGAGCAGTGGAGGTACGTGAGTTTTATAGGAGCTATTACGGTCACAGAGCAGTGGAGTTACGTGAGTTTTATAGGAGCTATTACGGCCACAGAGCAGTGGAGTTACGTGAGTTTTATAGGAGCTATTACGGGTCACAGAGCAGTGGAGTTACGTGAGTTTTATAGGAGCTATTACGGTCACAGAGCAGTGGAGGTACGTGAGTTTTATAGGAGCTATTACGGTCACAGAGCAGTGAGGTACGTGAGTTATATAGGAGCTATTACGGGTCACAGAGCAGTGGAGTTACGTGGGTTTTATAGGAGCTATTACGGCCCAGGCAGTGGAGTTACGTGAGTTTTATAGGAGCTATTACGGGCACAGAGCAGTGGAGTTACGTGAGTTTTATAGGAGCTATTACGGTCACAGAGCAGTGAGTTACGTGAGTTTTATAGGAGCTATACGGTCACAGAGCAGTGGAGTTACGTGAGTTTTATAGGAGCTATTACGGTCACAGAGCAGTGGAGTTACGTGAGTTTTATAGGAGCTATTACGGTCACAGAGCAGTGGAGTTACGACGTGAGTTTTATAGGAGCTATTACGGTCACAGAGCAGTGGAGTTACGTGAGTTTTATAGGAGCTATTACGGTCACAGAGCAGTGGAGGTACGTGAGTTTTATAGGAGCTATTACGGCCACAGAGCAGTGGAGGTACGTGAGTTTTATAGGAGCTATTACGGTCACAGAACAGTGGAGTTACGTGAGTTTTATAGGAGCTTTTACGGTCACAGAGCAGTGGAGGTACGTGAGTTTTATAGGAGCTATTACGGGCACAGAGCAGTGGAGTTACGTGAGTTTTATAGGAGCTATTACGGCCACAGAGCAGTGGAGTTACGTGAGTTTTATAGGAGCTATTACGGTCACAGAGCAGTGGAGTTACGTGAGTTTTATAGGAGCTATTACGGTCACAGAGCAGTGGAGTTACGTGAGTTTTATAGGAGCTATTACGGCCACAGAGCAGTGGAGTTACGTGAGTTTTATAGGAGCTATTACGGCCACAGAGCAGTGGAGTTACGTGAGTTTTATAGGAGCTATTACGGTCACAGAGCAGTGGAGTTACGTGAGTTTTATAGGAGCTATTACGGTCACAGAGCAGTGGAGTTACGTGAGTTTTATAGGAGCTATTACGGTCACAGAGCAGTGGAGTTATGAGTTTTATATCAGCTATTACAGTCACAATTTTCAGAATCTGTGTCATGCTGACACAGATTAACCCAAAATAAAATAAAATTAGGATAGTGGCTTTAGGATGAATCTAAAGTACTTAATTTTTATGCTGTCCATTTGCTATATTCCAGGACCTACTACAGTAACGGCAATATAACCCCATCCTGTAGGCTGTCCTCAACGAGCCTGCATGGTTCAGAAGCAAGAGGTCTCTTACATTTCCTAGACCTTTGCTTTGGAGGCTCAGGGGTTCAGTTTCTATCAGACAAATCAGCTTCCATGCTGCTTGAAAAAAGTAGCATGCTCAGGCATGCCTGGACATGTAACCAATTCTCTCTTTATTAAGTGACAGATAGACAGCAGAGTATGCCCCAGGCATGCCCAGACACATGACAATCTTCCTTTTTCAGAACATGCTTTGTACATGTCTACAGTCATTATGAGGTTGTGTCTCTACTTAGTTATAGACTTGTAGTTGAACCTTTTGCACATAGGGGTTTCAAGGGTTTTTTCCCCCTAGCTTTTATTTTCCATCCGGAAGACCCAAAATAGGGTTTGCTTGTTCATTTTTTTCAATGCTTGCTGGAAGGTTCCAGTTAAACTTTACAAAAATAAATGTGTGAACTTAACTCAGAAATGGGAAAGAAAGCAGACTGTATCTTTAAAAGTTCTTTTTCTTCCTGCATTTGAGGTAAGGTGTGGGTATATGTGTGTTTACAGTTAAATTTTGCAAAAATATGTGTCTTTCAGAAGACACAGAAAAGCAGGCAGTAGTTTAAACTTTTTTCTGCACTTAATGTGTTGATTTTAAAAACTGAACAAAAATAAAAGTTAATTAGGGCTTTATTTCAAAAGCCATCAAAAGAAGGTTTGTTTTAAAAAAAAAAAGGTTTTCAATACCATCAAGCCCTAGGATTACCAGATTCAGTGCAATCAAGTGGAGGGTTATGTTAATAATTGAGGACAGGCAAGCAGACTTTCTTGATGGGATTAGGCAACATTAGCCGCTCTGAGTCACTTGCTGAGAAGGGCGGCTATAAAAATTGAATAAATAAATAAACAAATAAACAAATTTCATATTTTGCAGGGTTTGTAACCTAGTGACCTCTGTACCTCATGGATTTTGATTGTTTACTTTGATGATGTTACTGATTAACGCTACTGATCAGTTCCCATTATAAGTTAGTATATACTATAACTACTCCTCTGATGACATCATCCATAGCGATGTGAATATTCCTGTTCTTATGTATGCAGCTGTGCCAAGTGTTCCACTTTTGTTTATGGCTGAATATTGGTGAATGTTCTGAACAACTGCTAACATTTACACTTCAAAAGGCAGAACAGTTCGTCCTTGTTTATCTTTTGCACTGAACATAAACTATCCCAGTGAGTTTGCCAAGAACCTGAAAACCACAATCCTGCTAAATCTCTGGTTTATGCAGCTAAGTAGAGTTTTTAGAGCTGTTTCAGACAGGGTTTTTTTCCTTAAAGAAGTGTGTAGAAAAGGGACAAGGGAAAAAAGTTTTGTTCTGAAAATTTTGGATAGATCAAGTTTTTTATATATATATAAAATACTTTTTATTAAATTACTTATATAAAAAATTTAAACATAAGAGACACCTACATACAAACCATAAAAAAGAAAGAAAAAGAAGGGAAGAAAGAAAGAAAGAAGAAAAAAGAGAATTTAGAAGAAGGAAATTAAAAAAAAAAATGGGTTTCCAACTCTCTAAGCAGTATATCTAAATATCTTAACATCTTTTTTTTCATTAATACTCTAATTTTAACTTCTATGGTTCCATTTAAATTATATAGTGAGAATAATTACTATTTATAGTTTATATATTCATCTTAACATTTTGAGTCAGTTCCACATATTTGAAGAAGGGTTTCCAGTCATTTTGAAAGTCTTCCATATTTTTGTCATTTAATTGTTCCGTGAGTTTTGCCATTTGTGCCAAACTAAGAGACTTCAGTATCCATTCTTCAGCAGAAGGGGTTGATTCTGCTTTCCACTTTGACACATAAATAGTTCGAGCCACGGTGATCAGATGTAGTAAAAGTTTTCCGTGGGTTCTCTCCAAATCTTTATCCATAAAGCCCAATAGATAAAACTCTGGTGTTTTATCAATGTCTATTATACAAATTGTATAATGTATAAATGTCCAAAACTTGTTTGCTTTTTTGCAAGTCCACCACATATGGTATAGTGTTCCTATTTCTTTTTTACACTTCCAACAAATGTTTGTAGTATTTTGAAACATTTTTGACAGTTTATCTGGAGTAATATACCACATATACATCATTTTATAAAAGTTTTCTTTCAGATTATAATTAAGTGTAAATTTTAAACCCTTAGTCCACATTCTTTCCCAAACTTCATATTCAATATTATATCCAAAAATTTTCTCCCATTTAGTCATACATTGCTTAATTTGCACATTTACCGATCCCATTTGTAACAACCTTTTATATATTTTAGAAACCATGTGGTCATTATTAGCATAGACTTGATCATCCCACCAAGATAATTCTTTTGTAACTTTAAAATTTTTGGCATCTATCTTAAATTGTTCTTTTAATTGGAAATATGTAAACCATTGACATCAATATCCTTCATTTTCCAATTCTTCTCTTGTCTTCATTTTATATTTAATCCCCTCAAATTTTAGTAAATCTGAATATTTTAACCAATTATGGTTTTCTATTTTTTCTCGTCTTGTAAAAGCTTCTTGTGGAGAGATCCATAATGGTAATGTTAGAATAGGTTGGAATGTTAGAATAGGTTTATATTTTTCCCATACTCTTAGAATAGACCATCTAATACAATGATTATTAAATGCTTTATTCACTTTCAGTTTGTTGTACCATAAAAATCCATGCCAGCCAAATTTCAAATCATGTCCTTCTAAATTTAGTAATTTATTATCTTGTAGGGTGATCCATTCTTTTAACCATAATAAACCACATGCCTCATAGTATAACCTAAGATCGGGAAGACCCAAGCCACCACGTTCTTTAGCATCCTGTAATAATTTAAATTTAATTCTTGGTCTTTTCCCTTGCCAAATAAATTTTGAGAGATCTTTTTGCCATAATTTAAAAGTTTTATCAGTTATAAATATTGGGATAGTTTGAAATAGGAATAACATCCTCGGCAAAATATTCATCTTAATTGTGGAGATTCGTCCCATAAGTGATAAATTTAATTTTTCCCACCTCAATAAATCTTGTTTAATTTCCTTCCATATTTTTACATAATTATTTTGAAATAAATCACTAGTTTTTGCTGTTATCTCAATCCCTAGATATCTAACTTTTTAAACATTATTAAATCCTGATTTATTTTCTAATATACTCTGATTGCTTTGTGACATATTTAAGTTTATCATTTTCATTTTTTGAGTATTTACTTTAAAGCCTGCTAAGTCACCATATTCTTGTAATGTCTTTAATAAGTTATCAATTGATATTAATGGGTTTTGTAAAGTAATTACTAAATCATCCGCAAAAGCTCTTAATTTATACATTTCTTGCTTTACTTGTACTCCCTCAATCTGGGCATCCTTTCTAATAGCTTCTGTTAGAACTTCCAATACCAATATAAATAATAAGGGAGATAGCGGACAGCCTTGCCTTGTTCCTTTTTCTACTAGACATTCTTGTGTTATCTCTTCATTTACCACAATTCTGGCTTTTTGAAATGTATAAATTGATTTTATTGCTTTTATGAATATGTCACCAAAATCCATCAATTCTGGGGTCTTAAACATAAAATTCCAATTTAAGTTATCAAAAGCTTTTTCCGCATCTAAAAATAACAACATAATCTGTTTTTCATGATGGATTTGGGCATACTCTCTTATATTAAGGACAGTCCTTTTATTATCTTTTATATACCTTTGACATAGGAAGCCGTTTTGGTCATAATTAATTATTTCTTGAAGAATTGTTTTTAATCTGTCCGATAAAATTAAGGTAAATATTTTGTAATCATTATTCAATAGCAAAATCGGTCTATAATTTTTACATGTTGTCAGATCTTGTTTTTCTTTTGGAATTAATATATTTGCCTCAGACCAAGATTTTGGTATTGGATTTCCTAACAAAATCTTTAAGTGGAATTAGGATTTGATCTTGGAAATATTTATAATAACCTGTGGAGAATCCATCCAGCCCTGGAACCTTACCTGGTTTCAATTTTCTGATTGCATCTATAATTTCCTGGATTGTAATAGGATTATTAATTAATGCTCTTTGGTCATTAGTTAATTTCTTTAAATTCTGTTTTAGTAAATAATTTTCAGTTTTGTCAATTGAAATTTCTTGTTTCTTATATAAGTTTGTAAAAAAATTGTAAAACGCCTTTTTAATTTTTTCATTGTCAAGTAATTCTTCCCCATTTTCTAGAATTTTAGTAATAATTTTTTCATTTAGTAAATTTTGATAAAAAAATTTCTGGTTTTCATTAGGGGCATATACTCCAACCAATGTTACTTTTAAGTTTTGTAATTCTAATTCTATTATTATACATCTCCCATTTTTATCAGCACTTATTAGTTTAGAGTTTAGGTGGGGCGTTACATATATTGCAATTCCATTTGTTTTCTTTTCATTTGCTGCTATATATTCATTTCCTAATTTCTTATTTACCAGATATTTACTATCTTTTTCACAATATGAGTTTCTTGAAGACATATATTGTCCTGTTTCACTTTATATAGATAGTGAAAAAAAAATTTCCTTTTAGCTGGAGAGTTAGCTCCATTTATATTCCAGGAAAGGCATTTTAGTTCACTCATTGGAGAAGACTATTGCAAATTCTTTAGAACTTGAGGCTAGTTCCTCTGTGTTCTGTTCTTCTATGTTCAAACGTTTCCCTTTACTTTCTTTACTTTCTGGCCTGTCCCTTCTATCTGTATCCCCTTCTAGGTCTTTCTTATATTTTTTAAGAAATTCCTGAGCTTTAAAAATGGAATTCAGTTTATATCTTTGTTGTTGAAACGTGACACTAACTCCTTCCAGTACTTCCCATCTGAAGGGGATTTTATTTATTTTTAAAACTTCTGTAAGAAAGAAATATTCTCTTCTTTTTTTAAGTATTCTTAGTGGGATATCCTTCAATATCATAATTTCCTCTCCTTCAATATTGATAGATAAAGTTCTTGAAGAGGCTTACTTGGATACAGCAAGAACACACAATTCTACCAGTTCTACAAATTTATTTATTTATTTATTTATTTGACAGATAAAGACTAGAGGCTGATGTTCTACCCCATTCTTTCAGTTATGCACTCATGTCATCCCTGGGGGTGGGATCAGCTCAGCTCCTATTGGCCACTGGTGAGGTCATGTGTAGTTCAAGCTGTTGCAGTATACCTAGGCATTTTCTGTATGTATGTGCTTGTGTGTACTGCATGCATATCTGCTTTCTGCTTAGTGGAGCAGTCTTAAGTAACGTGGCTTTGGCAACCCCATCTTTTTCAGAATGTTGACAACTTCATATGATTTATCACCCAAAATGGGTCAACATACTGTACACCAGAAGGATTTCATAAATATTTTCCAGGATGAATGAACACTTTGGGGGCTGAGGGAAATGTCTTTTGCAGTGAGGAGAGAAAAACAATATGTTAATCAATTACTTTTTCATCAGCCAACAAAATAACTGTTGCTTGAATGATACAAAAGCTTTTCTGAACAGCACCTTTTTTCTTGGCAGTCCTAATTTTGTATTGGTTGATTTTAAAAAAGAGACAATAGTAGGAAAAAAATACTCCAGAGATAACACATTTGGTCACTTACATATATCCAGCAACTGTAATTAGTGCCCACTGATGCTGCTGATGATGTAGGGGCCAAGTCAGAAGGTACAGTTGATCAGGTTTCTGTATGGTTTGAGTTTAATAATAAGTTTAAGAATTACATTAATTTTCTATAGATATCATATGGAGCTTATTTTTTCTTTTTTTCTTAAGTTCTTTTTGCCCCTTTCTCCTTCTGTTCATTCTAATCAATGTAATGTATGTAGTTTCTTGGCACGTTATCATTATTCTTCATTTATTTGATATATTTCACTAATAAAATATTTTAATAATTAAAAAGTTGATCAGATTTATTTTATTAGGTTTTTTTAGTCTGCTGCAATTATGCAACTCTCAGTGGTTTGTTGTTGTTGTTTATTCGTTTAGTCGCTTCCGACTCTTCGTGACTTCATGGACCAGCCCACGCCAGAGCTTCCTGTCGGTCGTCAACACCCCCAGCTCCCCCAGGGACGAGTCCATCACCTCTAGAATATCATCCATCCATCTTGCCCTTGGTCGGCCCCTCTTCCTTTTGCCTTCCACTCTCCCCAGCATCAGCATCTTCTCCAGGGTGTCCTGTCTTCTCATTATGTGGCCAAAGGATTTCAGTTTGGCCTTTAATATCATTCCCTCAAGTGAGCAGTCTGGCTTTATTTCCTGGAGGATGGACTGGTTTGATCTTCTTGCAGTCCAAGGCACTCTCAGAATTTTCCTCCAACACCACAGTTCAAAAGCATCGATCTTCCTTCGCTCAGCCTTCCTTATGGTCCAGCTCTCGCAGGCATATGTTACTACGGGGAACACCATTGCTTTAACAATGCGGGCCTTTGTTGTCAGTGTGATGTCTCTGCTCTTAACTATTTTATCGAGATTTGTCATTGCTCTTCTCCCCAGGATTAAGCGTCTTCTGATTTCCTGACTGCAGTCAGCATCTGCAGTAATCTTCGCACCTAGAAATACAAAGTCTTTCACTGCTTCTACATTTTCTCCCTCTATTTGCCAGTTATCAATCAAGCTGGTTGCCATAATCTTGGTTTTTTTGAGGTTTAGCTGCAAGCCAGCTTTTGCACTTTCTTCTTTCACCTTCATCATAAGGCTCCTCAGTTCCTCTTCGCTTTCAGCTATCAAAGTGGTATCATCTGCATATCTGAGATTGTTAATGTTTCTTCCAGAGATTTTAACTCCAGCCTTGGATTCCTCAAGCCCAGCTTGTCGCATGATGTGTTCTGCGTACAAGTTGAATAGCTAGGGTGAGAGTATAAAGCCCTGCCACACTCCTTTCCCAATCTTAAACCAGTCCGTTGTTCCGTGGTCTGTTCTTACTGTTGCTACTTGGTCGTTATACAGATTCTTCAGGAGGCAGACAAGATGACTTGGTATCCCCATACCACTAAGAACTTGCCACAATTTGTTATGGTCCACACAGTCAAAGGCTTTAGAATAGTCAATAAAACAGAAATAGATGTTTTTCTGAAACTCCCTGGCTTTTTCCATTATCCAGCGGATATTGGCAATTTGGTCTCTAGTTCCTCTGCCTTTTCTAAACCCAGCTTGTACATCTGGCAATTCTCGCTCCATGAACTGCTGAAGTCTACCTTGCAGGATCTTGAGCATTACCTTACTGGCATGTGAAATGAGTGCCACTGTTCGATAGTTTGAACATTCTTTAGTGTTCCCCTTTTTTGGTATGGGGATATAAGTTGATTTTTTCCAATCTGATGGCCATTCTTGTGTTTTCCAAATTTGCTGGCATATAGCATGCATTACCTTGACAGCATCATCTTGCAAGATTTTGAACAGTTCAGCTGGGATGCCGTCGTCTCCTGCTGCCTTGTTATTAGCAATGCTTCTTAAGGCCCACTCAACCTCACTCTTCAGGATGTCTGGCTCTAGCTCACTGACCACACCGTCAAAGCTATCCCCGATATTGTTATCCTTCCTATACAGGTCTTCTGTATATTCTTGCCACCTTTTCTTGATCTCTTCTTCTTCTGTTAGGTCCTTGCCACCTTCGTTTTTGATCATGCCCATTTTTGCCTGGAATTTACCTCCAATGTTTCTAATTTTCTGGAAGAGGTCTCTTGTCCTTCCTATTCTATTGTCTTCTTCCACTTCCATGCATTGCTTGTTTAAAAATAATTCCTTATCTCTTCTGGCTAACCTCTGGAATTTTGCATTTAATTGGGCATATCTCTCCCTATCACTGTTGCCTTTTGCTTTCCTTCTTTCTTGGGCTACTTCTAGTGTCTCAGCAGACAGCCATTTTGCCTTCTTGGTTTTCTCTTTCTTTGGGATGTATTTTGTTGCCGCCTCCTGAACAATGCTGCCAACTTCTGTCCAGAGTTCTTCCGGGACCCTATCTACTAAGTCCAGTCCCTTAAATCTATTCTTCACCTCCACTGCATATTCCTTAGGAATATTAGTGAGCTCATATCTAGCTGATCTGTGGGTCTTCCCTAATCTCTTTAGTCTGATCCTAAATTGTGCAAGAAGAAGTTCGTGATCTGAACTACAGTCAGCTCCCGGTCTTGTTTTTACTGACTGTACAGATGTCCGCCACCTTTGGCTGCAAAGGATGTAGTCAATCTGATTTTGGTGTTGTCCATCTGGTGAAGTCCATGTATAATGCCGTCTCTTAGGTTGTTGGAAGAGAGTGTTTGTTATGCAGAGTGAATTGTCTTGGCAAAATTCTATCAGCCTATGTCCTGCTTCGTTTTGTTCTCCCAGGCCATACTTACCTGTAATTTGAGGTGTCATTTGACTGCCCACCTTAGCATTCCAGTCTCCCGTGATGAAAATAACATCTCTTTTAGGTGTGTTGTCCAGTAGGTGCTACAGATCCTCATAGAACTGCTCTACTTCAGCTTCTTCAGCATTTGTGGTTGGGGCGTATATTTGGATCACTGTGATGTTAGATGGCTTGCCCTGAATTTGAATTGAGATCATTCTGTTGTTTTTTGGGTTGTATCCAAGCACTGCTTTAGCCACTTTACTATTAATTATGAAGGCTACTCCATTTCTTCTGTGGTCCTCTTGTCCACAGTAGTAGATCTGTTGGTCATTTGATGTGAAGTGGCCCAGTCCAGTCCATTTCAGTTCACTGACGCCCAGAATGTCTATCTTTAATCTTGACATCTCACCAATAACCACATCCAATTTGCCCTGGCTCATAGATCTTACATTCCAGGTTCCAATGGTGTGTTGATCCTTAGAACATCGGATTCGCCGTTCACCACCAGCACCGTCGGCCGCTAGCCGTCCTTTCGGCTTTGAGCTAGCTGCGTCATCACGTCTGGGGCTAGTTGAGCTCTTCCTCTGTTCCTCCCCAGTAGCATTTTGACCATCTTCTGACCTGGGGGTCTCATCTTCCGATGGTATACCGACATATCTCTGGTTGTACTGATCCATTGAGTTTTCACGGCAAGAATACTGGGGTGGGTTGCCATTACCTTCCCCAGGGATCGCATTTAGTCTGACCTCTCTGTCATGACCTTCCCGTCTTGGGTGGCCCTTCATGGTTTAGCTCATGGCATCACTGAGGTGCTCAAGCTCCAGCACCACGACAAGGTAACGATCCTTTGCTGAAGAAACCTATCAATAGTCACTGGTTATTTGGGTACCTTATCAATAGTCACTGTATATATGCAGTAACAGTGCTCTTAAAGTAAAAATAAAGAATGAAACTTACCTCTTTAATGTGAAGTTGCCTGAATTTGAAATATTTTTTTAAATAAATTGTGATCTCCCAGGGAACTGCTAGTGACTTCACACAGAACCCTAGGGTTCCATGGAACCCTGGTTGAGAAACTCTGCTCTAGATACTTCTATGTCCCCTTTGTCTTGATTATCATACTATGATCTCATCACTAAACATATAAAGCAGGTTTAGTTACTGTTAACAGAATAAATGTCATGAGTAAGGATGGCGAGCAGAGGGCTCCCATCCAGACTGTCAAGCGCATGCGTAGCACTGAGGAACTGTTCAGCCATTCAAAGAGACACAGATCGGGACCGCCTTAACCCTTGGGGGTTATATGTCTGGGTTTTTCCCACGCTTCTTCAGTTTGTTAGGATTCTTGTTAAGTACTAGTAATAAATATTAGAGACCAGTTCATTGTCTCAGTGTGTTTCCTGGTAGTTAGGACAATAAAGCACACCTGACTGGATTCATACATCATGTTTAAACTATAAACTATAGCTTACTGATCAAGCAGGCTGGCTTCATATAAAACATTAAGCTTATTATCAAACAAACCAAATTATGCTCTGTGTGAATTCAGTTTAAATGTCAGTGCTAAACTGAGTTTGCAAGATTCTTGCAATTTCTCCCAAGTAGTCTACCCATGTTGAGGTTTTCCTACTAACAGATTAAGCTGCTATTGTACCTAATCATTTTGGCCGGGTGAAAAGGTTGTATTAGATTGTCTCCTCTCACGTGCTTCATGCAAAATAGCCTGGGGGGAGGAAACCTGCCCGGACTTCCTTTTTTTTTTCTCTGCCGGCAATGTAGCCAAGCAAGGCTTGCTCCAAAGGGAGCTAAGTCCTTTAAATATGTTTTGCTTTTGTTTTTGCTTTCTGTAAATAAATTATTTTTATAGAAATGCTTGGTGTGTGACTTTTTTGACCTCTCCTGGGCTAAAGGCTTTCCCAGCATCTGCCAACAACCCATGCCTTAATAAGACACATTGGGTCATCCACTGAAGATTTAGCTTTCAGCACCATTAAGCCTGCTTACAATTTGATGTGGCAACTTCCTTCTGTTGAGGGGAAAGATCAGAGAGTTGGGATCCTCCAGATGATTCACTGAGAACATTTAATAAAGCACATGTGTGTTACTAAACCAAACCAATTAAGAATATTAATTGATATTTAGTCCAAGAGGCCAAATAAACATTATTAAAGAAGTTGTATGCTGCAATAGAAAGCCTGCATCTCTGAGCTTTCTGTTCTCATGATAAAGGAAAGGAGAAGGTAGGACTCTGGTAAGATTCTATATGGTGTGAGCAAATAACGAACTGAAGTTTGACTGGATTGATTCTTTGTTGTTCTTGGGTTGGGGCTGACATCAATCTTGCCAGACTAAAGCTACTCTACCCAACCTTTATGTTGTTTCAGAATAATTACGTTAAAGCCTGGGATGAAGTAAAAAAAGACCTATTAAGGTGGGTGTAAGGTAAAGGTAAAGGTTTCCCTTGACGTAAAGTCCAGTCGAATCCGACTCTAGGGGGCGGTGCTCATCTCCGTTTCTAAGCCTTGGAGCCGGCGTTGTCATAGACACTTCCGGGTCATGTGGCCAGCATGACGACTCGGAACGCCGTTACCTTCCCACCGAAGCGGTACCTATTGATCTACTCACATTTGCATGTTTTCGAACTGCTAGGTGAGCAGGAGCTGGGATTAACAACGGGAGCTCACCCCGCCGCGCGGTTTCGAACCGCCGACCTTCCGATCGACAGCTCAGCGGTTTAACCCGCAGTGCCACCGCGTCCCTAGGAGGGTGTAATGATTGCCTATTCCAATAAAAGGAGTCTCATCAGTAGTTACTAGAGAAAACTAATTTATTGAATGAATAGTATGCAAAGTACGAAGAAAGCTGAGAATGAGCAAAAGCGCGCCAAATACAAACTAAAAACCCTCGCTTCAAAACCAGCCCCGCCCTTCCTCCCTCCTAGCAACCACCCCCTCCCAGGTGTTAGCAACCGTCACCCACATCGGCCTGAGAAAGCAACCTTGAACAGAGTCAGTAACCCAAACATACATTCCACAGTTGCAGTAAGAAGATTACAGCCTGGCACGGCTGGAAATTTCCAACCCGCAAACACGGGTTAGAAAAGTGACATGCGAAACGTTACGATGTTACAGAACATTGAAACGATGAACATGACAGTGGGATAAATTACAGCTATCATTGTTGGGATGGATTTCGATGATTAAGATGAATTATCTACCTAACCTAAGGGGAAATAACCAGGGAAGGCTCTAGGGCGGGGCTAGTCTGAACCTCTTTGTCTTCCCACACTCCATCCCTGGACTGTGTTTTATCTTGCCATCCTCCTTGGAATGTGCTCCCGCCTTCCTGAGAACCAGCAGTATTACTGAAATCCACCACATCACCTCCCCCTTCAGAGACACGTTCCATAACAGTATGGCACATCTAACAAAATGATTTTTAAAATCCTTGTTAACTTTAACTTTATCATACCACAAGTAGGCATGCCACCCAAATCTGAAGTCATGTCCCTCCAATGACAATAATTACATATTCTTCAAAGTCACCCATTCCTTCATCCAAAGCATACAACAAGCATCAAAATACAATTTCAAATCAGGTAGTCCTAACTGTCCCCCACTCCACTCTTTAGCATCTTGTAACAATTTATACTTAATTCTTGGTTTCTTCCCTCGCCATATAAATTTAGATATATCCTTTTGCCATTGTTAAAATGGTATTTCCATTGTCAAAATTGGTATTGTCTGAAATAGAAACAACATGCTAGGTAAATCATTTGCCTTAATCACCAAAATCCATCACAACAATAATAGTTGAAATTTATCCCACCTTGATAGGTCTTTTTTTACTTCATTCCAGGCTTTAACATAATTATTCCTAAACAACATAAATTTCATACTTGACAATATAACTGTCAAGTATTTAACCTTCTTTTCAGTTTTGAAACCAGTCTTGCTCATCAGTATCTTTTGATTTTGTACAGTCATATTTTTAACCAACATCTTTCTTTATTGCTTTTTATTTTAAAACCAGCTTAAAAAGTCTTTCAATTTCTTCATCAAGTACTTAATATCATTCAAGATGATTGTGAAGTCAAAATTAAGTCGTCAGCAAAAGCCCTCAATTTATAGACTTCTTTTTTAACCTTCAAATCCTTTATCTTTTCGTCTTGTCCAATAACTCTATTTAACATTTCCAAAACTAAAATAAAAAGTAAAGGGGATGGGGATACTCCATCTTGTCCTTTTCTATATCTCACATGGTTTAGTTAAATCACCATTAACAATAATACATGCCTGTTGAGCTGTATATATTGACTTAAATGCAGTGTTCAGATATTTAAGAAAGGCTGATCTTTAGTCAATCATTGTGTCAGCAGTGCTTCTGCATTTCAAAAAATAGCTAATAGCAAGGTAGGTCTATATCTAAGGGGCCCATCAGGGGATGACTATGGCATATAGAAAATTGTTAAAAAGTATGAAAGAAGTGTTGTGTGTCTGGATGTGGGAAATGTGGAAAAGAATGCTTGGTGGGATAAAATATGGAAGAATCAGTGGAAGAAACCAAACCCATATAAGAGAACTGTTGCTGCCAAAAATGAGAATGAAAGGTTTTTCGTAAATGAAGTTGAAATCAGCTTGGCTGCCTAAGAAGGAGGCCATTCCAGGCCAAGATGCCACAACAGAGAAGGCCCTTTCCCACATCCTCACATAACACTTCTCCCCACCTTGGGTGACTGACGCTTCCCCAAGCAAACTTTATGTTTGGGTAGGTACTTATTGGGAAAGGCATATACTCAAATAATAGGAACCTAAACATTAAGAGTCTTAAATGTTATTACCCAACCTTGAAGTCTGACTTAAGATACAGTTTATGTGATCTCTCAAGGATCTTTTGGATGACAGTTCTGCTGCCATATTCTGCATTTGCTATAATTTCTGAGTCATTGTGAAGGGCAGGCTCATGCAAAGAACATTGCTCTACTTCTAATGAGAGGCTGTCAGAACACGGAATGCTGCGGCCTTGTCACCCCTCCTCGGAAGAGTCACAGCTGCCAGACCAGGCCCAGAGAGAACTCCAGGCCACTAATGCCACTTGGGGCCTGAGTACCAGAGATGAATCTATACCATCTTCTCCTTCAGGGGGGAGGCAGTTCTATCCAGAACCCCAAATCTACTCAGTTCCTAGAACTGTGAGTTAATCCATAGTTCCCTGATCTTGACAAGGTCCATGAAGCTGATCTACTACAAGTATCTTGTTCAAGATGGGTGTATTTGCAATATGACAGTAATTCTCAAGTCCTTTCTGGTCCAGGGATGTTCTCATTTGCTCTTCCAAAGGGTAATGCTGTAAAATGCTTTTGGAAAAGCAAAGTAAGAAATCCCCTGAATAGTATTATAGAATAGAATGAGCCCTATTGATAAAAACCTCTGATATTGAAAATGGTGAAGAGTCCCTCAAGTTACTCCATGGATATATCCATGACGCTGGCAATAAAATGGAAGTGATTAGTCATGGTCTTCTGATCACTTATGGACTACATGTTTGGGCAACTGTTTCATCTGAACGGATGAAGTTTGCAGTGAGAGCTAAATATTTGCCAGCATCTATTTGAAGAAGTGAGCAATTGACTTACTTTGAACTCCTGCATAAAATTAGGCTTTACAAAATTCCTAACGCTTTACAATGATTAACCAGATGCACAGAACTCGGCTGTACCTGCAAAAAACAGTTACAGATCTTGGTGATATCCAAGCTGTCATCAGTGTCTACTCAAATCAAGATCATGCAGTTGAAGACTGTGGCACTGCACTGTGAAATTGTTCCTTGCAAAGCTTTAAACATATATTTTCCCATACATGTTACACAATAAATGCCACATCCCTCAAAAACCTACGGCTTTCACTTTCTATACATATATAAACGCCTGTATAAAACTAATTCTTCCTTTTGAAAATGTGTACAGTATTGCCTTAATATATAAAGAACGAAAAGAAGAATGGGACAGTAAGATCCAAAAACCTCACAAAAATAATCAGAACACGATAACAATAGCAGCACGCGTTAAAAATTGAAAAGTTACTCAACCCAATTTTAAAAATTTGACCACACAGAATAATACTGCTCAATCTCTTCATTACACTTAGAGAGTGCCCATTTATATGTGGAAAGGAAAAATATATGATCAATCTAAGATTGTAATCCAGGTTCAAACAATAACAATGCAGCAGTGAAAAAATTATTTTTTTGCTGCATCCCATACTTGGTAAATCCATAACTCTTCATATAATGATACATTCCAAATCCTTGGCATGTAATTCAGAAGTGTATTTGTATCTGTAAAACATACTGATTTAGAAAGGGCCCCTTCATTCATTTTACATTTCCAGGAGAATGAAGTTGACAGCCAATCTGTTTTCTGACATGCCAAATAAACATAAAAACATTTTCTTAATATTAAATATCATCTTAAGATCTGAAGCCATTAGTGGACAGAATCTTGCAAATATGAAAGTACAATTCCCCCCCTCCCGTCTCTTTTACAGCCCAAGAAACTAGGGAGGGTCTCTTCTGAGCCTCTTGCCCTGCCCATTATCCAGCTACAGGCTATCCCGTCTCTTATCTGACTGTCCCCTTGGCATCATCTCTTTGCCCAGGCTCCCAAGGTCTTTCCCACATACATCATCAACACCAATATCAGTTTTAATGGTCTGGTAATTTGTTATCATTTATTATTGTTTTCTTTAGTATGTTTTATTTTTTATTTATTTTATTTCATTATTTATTTAGTATTAGCATCAGTAAATGACCTAGGATCCTTTAAGTATTGAGGCAAGGATAAACCTCATCAATGAATTAATCAAGCTGTGTCACTATTTTGAGCAATCCAAATTCCTCTTATTGTGTCTTAATGTAAATCCTTAAACTTACTTAAAGAATAAACAGAATTTTGACTGCATTATTTGTGTAATGGAATGTGGGGATGACCTTGGGAGACGGGAAGAGCCACAGTCCAGACAACAGTCTGATAAATGAAATCTGAGTCTGAAGGAGAGGTGGGGGTAGAGAAAGCGTCTCAGAAGGGACCTTCCCTAGTTTTCTGGAGAGTAAAAGTAAGTGGAGACAGGGGGAAGAGATGTTTTCAGATTTGCAAGATTTTGTTACGGTAACTTTACTGTACCATAAAAGTAGTGTTAGTACTCATGGTTGGTGCTTCTTGTCTGGACTAACTCAAAAAGCTGACAATTTGCAACTCTCTGTTTCTCTATCATTCAAAAATGTTTGTTCATCCTCATTTTTGCCAGCAACAGTTCTCTTATATGGGTTTGTTTTCTTCCACAGCTTCCTCCATATCTTATCCCACCAAGCATGCTTTTCCACATTTCCCACATCCAGACAGACAACATTACTTTCATACGTTTTAACAATTTTCTATATGCCATCATCATCCCCAGATGGGCTGCCTAGACGTAAACCTCTAACACCTATCATGGGTTTGGTCCATCAAGGCTTTCAAATAATGCTTTTTAGTAAGACTGAAAGTTAGCTCTAGCTCTCTCGTTAATTAGCTTATTAATCATGTTCTACCTCACCCTTAGCTCTTTTTTGAAATAAACTTTTTTTGGAATGCAGAAGCACTGCTGACAATGATTGACTAAAGATCAGCCTTCCTTAAATATTTGAACACTCTATAGGAAAGCAAAAAATTAAGAAACCACTGTAAATAAGTTGGCTTGTAGATGTGAGGTGACTGACTGTCAGAGACTATATAAGGTAAGAAAAGAAAAAAGGAAAAAAAAGAATTGAAACTAGTACGTTCTTACTGTTCTAATTAAAAATTTCTGTTCTAAAGAGAACTATTAGATGCCAAGAACAGCAGCAGATTTACTCTTTGCAATGGGAACTTTCATGGTTGAAAATAGAATTCATGAAACAAATTAACTAATGAATTAGGGAAACTAATCTAATGATATATGTTGTTTTTCTTTATGCTGTCAGGAAGCATGATTTTTAAAGAACTGAATTAATACAGTATTGACCATAAATGTAGGAACTATCGTCAATTGCTCTATTATTATACCAACAGCTCAAGCAATGGAGCCACTAGATGAATTCATGTATAAATACAAAGGATTCCATTTCATAAGAGACCTGTCCTCACCTGAAAGTATAGATGCACTGGACAGTTTTGAAATCCGAGATGATGATGTATTCATAATCACATATCCTAAATCAGGTAAGTTCAAAGATGTTTTCCGAGGAAGAGTTAGCCTTATATCCAATGCTGTTATTCAAGGATTCAGTATTTTGGTTGCTGCAGCTGTGCTGTGCTGTAACAAGAGCTTAACATCTGGCATTTTATTAGAAGCTGGAAGTGTAAGTAAAATAAGGCTGCTAAATCTGCATTGTGCCCATTTTTATTTTACTTTACAGAGCAAATTTTCTCTCCAGGAGCAACTTCCAAAAGTCATTTCCTTGGAATAAACAGATGCTAATAATTAGGGTATATACTTAATCTAAATACTTTAGAAGAATCCATTGTCTTCATGTTTCTCTGAAATGTTTACTATCCTTCCTAATAGGAAAGTTTTCTTGGTGTAAGTTCAACATTCTCCAAATAATTATAGCACCGGGTGAATAAATTCAGTTATTTCTTCTTTGCAGGCACAATATGGACTCAGAATATTCTGAGCTTGATTTTTCATGAAGGTCATCGAGATGGAACTGAGAATATTACCCTGGCTGAAAGAGCACCATGGCTGGAGTATAATACCTTCCATGTAGATTATCGAAGTCGTCCATCACCTCGTCTCTTTTCTTCCCATCTGCCCTACTATTTGGTACCCAAAGGATTACAAAATGGAAGAGCGAAAGTAGGACCTATTTTGCTACACTGCGTGTATCCTGGGGTGGGGCGAGGGACTGCCTGTCTTCCATTCTTTTAGCTATGTATCTGAACAATGACAAGTAGGCAAGGAAAAACATACAGATAGTATATTGTTTGTATGCATTTGGCGGGTGCAAACAAGGTTTGAAGGGTGAGAAAAAGTACCCCAGACAAAACAGTGTTAACACCAGAATGTCATGCCTGGTGGAAATAGGTTAGGATCTGAGTTGAAGATCCATATATAGAGATGTTCAATTCTTAAACCTATTTTCCCAAACCAGTTGCAATCTTAATGTATCCAGAGGGTGCCAAGTTGAGTGCTTCCTTTAGCCATCAATCTGTTCCACAATTGCTACTCTGTCACTCATGCTGGACTACTGTAACAGCTTTACGTGGGACTGCCCCTGAAGAACATCCGGAATCTTCAGCTGGTGCAAAATGCATGGGACCAGGTTATTTGAAGGACCACATCTTCCCAATTACATCTACCCATCCCATCAGGTCCAGCAAGAGAGGCATGTTGGGCATCCCGTCAGTTTTGTCAGGCAGGACCTATGAGGAAAGCCTTTTCTGCCATGGGCCCTGCCATGTAAAAAATATCCTTCCCTCCGAGGTGAGGCTGGCCCCTATGCTGCCGGTCTTCCGGAAGGCCCTGAAAAAGGTTTGGCCAATGAGCTTGGGGGTCCCAAAATAGAGTGGATCCTTTTAGATGATTGTATGAGAGTTCACTGATGCACTCTCTGTATGCATTGCCACCATTCTCTGTTTTCTTTTTTTTAATCTTTTTCATTTTAATTGTGTTTTTAATGGTTTTTATATATTTTGTGTAATTATGCATGCCGACCAGAGTCACTGTGAGAGACGGGTGGCTATACAAATCTGATAGGTAAATATATAAATATATAATAAATAAATATATAGCTAGATAGGTTTCCTGGTCAGTTGACATTTTATCACATCAAGTAGAAATGGAGTACCCCCTGGCCTCCAGAATGCCCCTTAAGGCCAACCGAACCTCAGTGAAGACTTTCCCCTCGTCCCGTGTTTTTCCTGCTGCTTGAAGCTGAGAGCCATCCTTGCTTTCACTCCAGCTGGAGTCTCTGAAGATCATTTTTCAACTAGATATTATTATATCTCCTGCAGATTATTTATGTCTTTAGAAATCCAAAGGATGTCTTGGTCTCTGCCTATCATTTTGCCAAAATTGCACCCAAAATTGAAACACCAAAAGACTTTGATACGTTCTTGGAGAGGTTTCTGGCTGGCAAAGGTAAGAAGAGCTTGATCCTGATAAGGTAACGTCAGTTTTTGTCTTGGACAAGAGATAATGAATATATTTCAATCCACTTCCCACTAAGAACAAACAATCCACCTTCTCCCCAGAAGATAAGAATAATTATTCTCTATACTCATGCAGTAATTTGTGTCAACTCCACATGAACAGTTTATGGTGGGATGGATGGGTGGAGAAGAATACAGGATTCCTAGAACAACTCATGAGGTAAGAGTGGGTGGGAGAGGGCAAGAGAAGGCAGTTTATTAAAGAGAGAGAAAAGAAATACTAGGATTTATTTAATATGGAGGAGAAAAATGGAGAGAAGTAAGGGTAAGACTGGACAGCCCATGGGGCTGAGTAATGGGGACAGAAGGTGGAACGTGCCTTAGCCCTGATTCAGCACTGGCATCAGCCTCAGTTGCCGGGCTGAAGACAACACCCACCAGTGGCACCCACCGAAACTCACCCCTCCCAGCTGGGCTCAGTGCTCTGAGAAAGGACCCTTCAGCATGAGGCCGCAAGCAGGTGCTCAGAGGAGCTCCAGCCTAGCCATTTCCCCACTGCCAGAAAGGGGCTAGAAGAATTGGGGCCCATGCCCCATTCGGAGTGGACAAAGCATGATGCGTGCACTCTGGAGTAATTTGATATTTATTTAAGCAATTTATATGGCTGCCCATCTCAGATCAGTGACTCGGGGGAGGGTACCAAGTTAAAACCCACAATTAGAACCACAATACAAATACAGGTAGCCTTTGACTTATTCGTTTAGTGACTGTTCCAAGATAGGACAGCCCTAACAAAGTGAGTCGCAACTGGTTGAATCCGTCAAGGATTTACTACACTTGTGACGATCATAGCCTCCATGCGGTCGTGTGACCAAAATTCTGGTGCTTGGCAACCGGTGTGTATTTATGATGGTTGCAGCATCCTGGGGTCATGTGATCGCCACTTGTGACGTTCCTAGCTGTCTTCTGACAAGCAAAGTCAATGGAGGAAGCTGCATTTCCTGAAGAACTATGTGATTCAGTTAATGACCATGGTGATTCACTTCACAACCACTGCAATAAAGGCAATAAATTTGGGTGTGACTCTCTTAACAACCGCCGTGCTTAGTGACAGAGGTTCTGGTCCCAATTGTGGTCATAAGTCAAGGACTACCTGTAATAAGGGTCTAAGGTTGCAAAAAACCCAAATTCCACCTTCAGTAAAAACAGCCTCAGCTGCCATCCTCCTAGCCCAGACACCTGGGGGAATGGCCAGGTCTCTCTGTGGTGGCAAATTCCCCAGTGGAAGGCTTGCCTTAGGCCCCACCCCTTGCTGAGCTGTGCTTTGTTACAGTCAAGCATGCTGGATTGAGTCATGATGGACGCTACTTATCACAGGTGGTCTCCATCCCCCCCTTTACCCATAATGCCTTGCAGCCCCCTGCCTTCCAAGTATACTCTTTTCCTGTGGGTCCCTAGCCTGAAATATCTTGTTTGTTGGCTTGCTTTAAAATGGAATAAGTCTTCCGGCAAGTTGAACATCTTTAGAGTGTTGTAGCTGTTTCTCATACAAAGTTAGGACACCTACACTACAGATCCTTTCGGGTTACTCTTCCTTTAACGCAGGCTGATACCACATTGTCTGGGGCTTTAAAATCAGGATGTGATTGAGTTGGGAATGGATGGACAGAATCCAAAATTAACAAAAATCAATATTCATTTGAAAGCTAGAGAGTTATCCTTGTTTTTTTAAAAATAAAGTAGCTAAAGATCCAAATAAACCGTCTTGTTATGCATATATTTCAAGAAGGGTGTCTCTCTAACAGCGAGCTCATGAGGGGAGTGTTTAAGGGCTGGAAACAGAAGAGAGCTAACCAGAGTAAGCCTGATATTTGCAGAAGTATAAAAAATTAACCCAGATTGCCTAAAAAGATCCAAATAAGCAAAAGCAAAAGCAAAGCAAACAAAACAGCAGCGGCAACTTGACAAGTCGCCCCCTTTAACGGTGAGAGTATGCAACCACACCTTGTTACCGCCCCATTCCTGTCTGCCCTCTCCACAGTCAGTGTCGTTCGAGCGGCCCCTCAGTTGAGCTATCATGCTTTGCTCTGTAGGCCCACCAGGCCGTTCAGGATACGTGGAGGAAATTCAAGCATTAGGAATGTATCCCTGAGACAGACTGCGAGCTGGAACACTGAGCCAGGTGACGTTCAAGACTGCACTCATGTTTATGCCAGACTCATTTCTCTCCTATCAGGGGTTTGTAATTTGTGGCTAGACCATGTCGAAGGCTGGTACGCTCATAAGGGGGATTTCAGTATTCTCTTCCTTTCTTATGAAGACATGAAAAAGGTAAGCTGTGTCCCTGAGAAAATGAAAGGCACAAATAAAGGAGAGGGGAAAGCCGCTGGGCTCAAAAGAGATTGACTGAAGTCACCTGCAGCCCTCATTTTCAAGAGAGACCAGGGCATCTATTTAGCCTGGCTTTAGAACTGGCCATCCTCTGACGCAGCCAAGATTGCTAAGAATGTAGGATTCTGAATCTTAGGAAAATTGTGGCACATAAATATCCTCTGACCCATGAATGTTTCTCAACAACGTGCCTCTTGAAAATGTTTAGCCGCAGTCCTAAGGAAGCCTTTCTTTCTTTAATCGATACTGAATTGAATTGCTTCCTATGTCCCTATATAGTTTTTATTTTTAAAAAAAGAAATAGAAATTGCAAATTAATTAATCCCAGGGTAATATTGTTTTTTCACCAGGGAAAGAAAGAATTAAAGGTTGGGGGAGTGAGAGACAAAAGCAAAGCATTGATACGCAAGATTCGTATAAGGAAGTGATAATCCTTAGAATTCCCCAAAGACATCAGCAAAGTTTTCCATCTTTTCTCCATTGTTGTGGATGAGACCTAATATAAAGCTATATCAAATTGCAGGATCTGAGGAGTGCTGTACTGAAAATATGCAGCTTCCTCGGAAAAAAGCTAACTCAAAAGGAGCTGGATGATGTCGTGGACAAAGCTACATTTGATAACATGAAGGTGGATGCTAGAGCAAACTACACATTCATGACTCCTGGTATCGTAGATTGCAGCAAAGGGGCCTTTCTTCGCAAAGGTAAATCAGTAGGAATTCAAACTCTGGGGCTATGTGTGTGGAACATGCCAGGCTTCAGCTGACACCAGGATTACCACCTGCATCTGAAAGGCGCTTTCTAAAGTGGTATAAACTTGTGCTAACAACCTCTCTTTCTGCTATGTTCTAATGTTTTGCAAACCATTGTCCACTTTCTCAGGCTCTGAGAAGCCCACAGTGGGCAAGGTAATTGGACAGTGGAAACCACATCTGGAAGACTTCTGATCTTCGTCACTATTGCCCCCTCCTGAAGTCCTGAAATGTTACATACACACACTCCTACACATACCTAGTCACATACCAGTGTAAAACTGAACATTTTGGTGACAGGACAGGATGAGATTATTAGCCTCTAGTTCAATTAAAATACAAAAACTGTTGACATTTTTTAAAAACCACTGTTTACCAGGCACTGTTGGGGACTGGAAGAACATGCTGACTGTTGCACAGAATGAAAGGTTTGACCGAGTCTTTAAGGAGAGGATGGAAAAGCTGCCCTTCAAGTTCTGCTGGGACATTCATGAGGATTCTGAGCCTACTTTCGGCTCAGTGGAGGAAAACGTGTGATGTACCCCTTCAAATGGTTTGAATCAGAGAGCACCTTCCAAGAAGAGTCTTTGGATCACCCTGTAATGTGTAATTCTCAACTCTGCAGAGATCATAGAAAAAAGGACCATTAAATTCTGTGCTATTATTAAATATTATAGGGCATTTGTTTATTTATTTAGAAGATTCCTGTCCTGTCCTGACCCATGGGAATCTGAGACACACAGGTAAATCTTACATCTTTACTAAAAAGGTTTTCAAACAGAATTCTAATGGCAAAAAGGTTTGAACAAACAATCGTAGTCCCTCACGCTCAAAATATCCACCCCACAAAAACTCATCCAGCCTAAATCAGAGACAAGAGACAATTCAAATTGTAAGCAAGATACTAGAAGGTCAAAGAAATGTATGAGGGTCCATGGTCCCTACTTGAGAAGGCAGGCTAAGGAGTTGAAGAACTCAGTTGTGAGGTTATTCTACTGAGTTCTTCAACTCCTTAGCCTGCCTTCCAAGGGAGAGTTGTCACCAATGGATCTGTGAGGCGCAGGGCTCCCCTTATATAGGGATGGCGTGACCTGGCTTTGTTCCTTTGGTGGGGTGGGGTTCTTTCTGGCCCATAGTCTTGCTGAGTGCCTTTGTTCAGCCCCCCTTGCTTAGTGGTGAGCCCTTCCATTGGGAGGAGGTGTTAGCTCCGCCTCTTCGTCTTCTGAGGCGAGCCATAACTGCCTCTCCTGGTTGCTAGGCAATGCTGCTTTCCCTGCCTGTGACCCTCCCAGCTGAATCCTCTCAGGCTGAGGACCCTCCAGTCATGCCTCTTCATCTTCTGAGTCTGAGCTGGCCATGACAATTCCTATAGCTGCCCAGTGTGCATAATCAAAACTCTGGGTAGCGTATGTCAAATAAAGATCCACAAAAAAGACAATAGAACAATTTTTTTAAAAGACCATACAATACAAACAAAAAACCAAATCCAAAACCAACCTATCAACAACAGCCAGGCCCACCAATTATACTCTCCACCTCCCTGAAGACTGGCTTATATATATATCATCTTAGCTCAAGTCCTGAAGGGAAAGCTAAGTTTTTAAAGCTTTCCCAAAGGCTAAGAGAATTGGGGCCCTCCAAATTTCAGCAGTGGGTGGATGGGGTGGGGCAGGCACTGAAACAGAAAAGGCGTATCTCCTAGGCCTTATCAGATGACCTTGCCTCAAGGAGGAAACCTGAAATATGCCTATCCTATGAGAACATGCGGATCAGGCAGAAGTAATCAGAGACAGGTGATCCCACAAATAACCTGGTTCTGTGCTAATAACCTGGTCCTTTGTAGGTGGTAACTAGCACCTTGAATCTCCAGTTCAGTTTCAGATGGGCCCCAAACCCACAGCCATTCAGTCTTGCTAGGGTTGAGTCAAAGCCTGTTCCTCCAAATCTCAGCCTCCAGACATGGAAAAAGCAACTTGATGGCATCACCAGTCGGCCTGGGATGGTGATATATATACTGTAACTGAGCATTATCAACGTACTGATGATTCCTCACTCCATGCCAATGACTGACCTCATGCAGCGGCTTCATGTAAATGTTAAAAATGGGAAGAGAGCAGAACACTGAAGCTCCCCACACCAACCCTGACTGGAGCTAACCCTGGACGAAGGAGAACCACCAGAATACTATGCTTTCCATTCCCAGTCTATTGCTTCTGTTTTGGCTTGTCACTGAATGGTGATGTCCTTATTTCCAGAGTGTCTCAAGCAAAATTATTGATCAAATCCTCAGGTTTTGTTGCTCTTCTTTCAGAACATCACCAGCAGGTCAAGACAATGATGCAGGATGGACCTTGGAGAGGTGGTGAGTTGACAGGTGGCTGTCCTGCCTTTCATTGTCTGCCATTGTTACCTGGAGTTTTTAGGCTTCATTATTAGTTTTTAAGGAAAGGTGATATTGGCATTTCTCACATGGCAGTCTAGGCCTCTTTTCTAACTTTAGGAAAACATGTTTTTCTTCTGGGCCAAGGCCATTTCTTCTGGTATGTGAGAACTTGCCTTTTCAGATACCAAACAATAGGGAGCGTATTCTGAAAGTCCTTGAATACACTTGCAAGTTTTAAAAGATGCAAACCCCACCAGGCCTGCAACTAGGGTCTGTGTCACCCGGGGCAAACATGGATTCCACACCCGTTTTGGTGCCCCCTAGTGCCCATTTTGGCACCCCACCAGCACAGCGCCTGGGGCACATGCCCCAGTTGCTCCCCCCTAGTTGCGGCCCTGAACCCTGCCAGGAAAGGGATTGATGTAACTCATAAATTTGCTATTTGTGGAATGCTGTCTAATGTTTTCTATTGTTCAATTCTCACATGTAATCAGTGCCTCTTATTGTTTGATTACTTGCTGTATGATGTATCACATATACTGAATGTATGTATCATTTGTTTCTGCACCCTATAAAAGGTTATGACCCCCCTTAATAAAGGCTTTTTGCTTTTGCCTGAAATACTTTGTGATTCATGTTTTCAGGTAGGCAGAAAGCCACCTTTGCAAAGGTTAAGTTGTTTCTCTCCCAAATTCAGGGAATAGGTCTTCAGCTCCACGCCACTCAGAGTGCCTGAGTTTCTAGGCAACACCATGAGCAACAAAGTGAGACGGAATACCTGTCTGAACATGTCTCCTTTGCTGAACAGCTGTTTGTGGGCTTGCGGACGTAGTGAGTTTGGCAGGTGGGCTTTCCTGTTTTACTACAGACAGCAATCTATTTGCCAACTCCCTGGGTTGTTCAGCAGGCTTCTTTGGAGCAGGATCTGGCACTCTCAAAACTCTGCCCACCCACAAGCTGTGGGCAAGGAGTTCATGGGATCTGAAAGAGTCAGGATCCCCCACTTTACTCTTTTAAAACCCCGCGTCTAAGGAAGACAGGACCACAACAGCAGTTGGCAGCTCTGCTTGGCTTTTTCTGCCTACAGAAGACAAAAAAGAACAGTTCCTGTGCAGTGCTGATATCTTAATCCTGAACTATGTGGCTTGTTACAGTTTGGACTATTAGATTAGTCCAATTAGTTGGCCCAGTAAGAGAACTGCACTATGACATTAGTATCATTCCCTACCTCCACACAGATTTAGACTGAGGGCCTGAAGATAATCTTAGCAATGTTCCTGGGGAAAACGTAAACTTTAGGATGGGGCAGAAGAAAAGATTTCACAGAACCTGTGCGTGAAAAAGGAAGTCTTCGTGTGGACCACCCGTTTGTTAGTTTGTCATATTATGGGGGCTTGCGTGTTGCTATGATGCTGGAAGCTATGCCACCAGTAGTTCTACTACCGAAAGGGTCACCCATGGTGGACAGCAAGCTTTCAGCAAAGCTTCCAGACAAAGAACAGATTAGGGAGCAAGGCCTGGCAATCTACTCCCGAAAATGTGCCAATGAAAACCCTATGGATTACAACAGAACATTTTGCAATATAGCGCTGGAAGATGAGCCCCTCAGGTTGGAAGGCATTCAATATGCTACTGGGGGAGAGCTGCCTTCTCAAAGTAGAGCCGACCTTAATGACGCAAATAGAGTAAAGCCTCTGGGACCTTCATTTGCTGAAGTGGCACGACTCAAAATGAGAAGTAACAGCTACAAACATCCATTAATGATTGGGACATGGAACGTACGAAGTATGAATCAAGGAAATTGGAAGTTGTCAAGAATGAAATGGAATGCCTAAAGATTGACATCTTAGGCATTGGTGAGCTAATGTGGACTGGCATTGGTCACTTTGATTCTGACAGTCATATGGTATACTATGCTGGGAATGAAAAATTGAAGAGGAATGGCATGGCATTAATCATTAAGAAGAATATTTGAAGTACAACGCCGCCAGTGATAGACTAATATCTATAAGCCTACAAGGAAGACCAGTTAATACTACTACTATTCAAGTATATGCACCAACCACGAATGCTGAAGATGAAGAAAGTGAAAACTTTTATGAAATGCTGCAATCTGAAACTGATCGAACGTGCAATCAAGATGCTCTGTTAATTATTGGCAACTGGAACACAAAAGTTGGAAATGAAGAAGGATCAGTAGTTAGAAAATATGGCCTTGGTGACAGAAACGACGCTGGAGATCACATGACAGAATTCTGTAAGACCAATGATTTATTTATTTGCAACACTTTTTTCCAACAACACAATCAACGACTATATACATGGACCTCACCAGATGGATTACACAGAAATCAAATTGATTACGTTTGTGGAAGGAGACAATGGAGAAGTGCAATACTATCAGTTAAGACAAAGCCAGGAGTTGACTGCAGGGCAGATCATCAATTGCTCATGTGCAAGTTCAAGCTGAAGGTGAAGAAAATTAAAGCAAGTCCAAGAGTGTCAAAGTATGATCTAGAAAACATCCCACCTGAATTTAGAGATCACCTCAAAAATAGATTTGATGCACTAAACACTGATGACCGAAGACCAGAAGAGTTGTGGGAAGACATTAAGAACATAATATGTGAATAAAGTGAAAGATCATTAAAAAGGCAGGAAAGAAAAAAAAAGATCCAAATAGATGTCAGATGAGACTCTGGAACTTGCTTTTAAACGCCAAGTAGCTAAAGCTAATGGAAAAAAGAATGAAGTAAGAAAGCTACATAGAAAATTTCAAAGGGTAGCTCAAAAAGATAAGGAAAAATATTATCATGAAATATGCAAAGACCTAGAGTTAGAAAATCAAAGAGGAAGAACACAATCAGCATTTCTCAAGCGGAAAGAGCTGAAGAGAAAATTCAAGTCCCGCGTTGCTATCCTTAAAGATTCTATGGACAATACATTAAATGACGCAGGTAGTATTAAGCGAAGATGGAAGGAATATACAGAATCACTGTATAAAAAAGAGTTAGTCAATGTTCAGCTATTTAAGGAGGTAGAATATGATCAAGAACCATTGGTACTGAAGGAAGAAGTTCAAGCTTCACTGAAGGCATTGGCAAAAAACAAGGCTCCAGGGATTGATGGATTACCAATTGTGATATTTCAACAATCAGATGCAGCAGTGGAAACACTTAGTCTTCTATGTCAAGAAGTTTGGAAGAGAACAACCTGGCCAACTGACTGGAAGAGATCCATATTCATACCCATTCCAAAGAAAGGAGATCATAACAGAATGTGGAAATTATCGAACAATTTCATTAATTTCACACGCTAGCAAAATTTTGTTGAAAATAATTCAACACTGTTTGCAGTCTTACATCGACAGAGAGCTATCAGAAGTCCCAGCTGGATTTAGAAGAGGACATGGTATGAAAGATATCATTCCTGATGTCAGATGGATCTCGGCTGTATGTAAAGAATACCAGAAAGATGTTTACCTCTGATTACTCAGAGGCATTTGACTATGTGGACCATAACAAGTTGTGGTTAATATTACAAAGAATAGGAATTCCAGAGCACTCTTAATTGTACTCATGTGGAACCTGTACACAGATCAAGAGGCAGCTGTTAGAACAGAAAATGGTGATACCAAGTGGTTCAAAATTGGAAAAGGTGTGCGACAAGGTTGTATACTTTCACCCTACTTATTCAATGTGTACACTAAACAAATAATTCAAGAAGCAGGAATGTACGAAGAAGAACGGGGTATCAGAATTGATGGAAGGCTCATTAACAACCTGCGATATGCAGATGATACAACTTTGCTTGCTGGAAGTGAAGAAGACTTGGAGTACTTGCTGGAAGATCAAAAATTGTAGTCAGCAATGCGGACTACACCTAAATGTGAAGAAGACAAAGATATTCACAAATGGACCAATAATCAATGTCACAATAAACAGAGAAGAAACTGAAGTCATCAACAATTTCATTCTACTCGGATCAACGATCAATGCCAAGGGAAGTAGTAATCAAGAAATCAAACGATGTATCATGCTGGGAAACTCTGCCATCAAAGACCTATCAAAAGTTTTCAGAAGTAAAGATGTCAGTTTAAAAACAAAGGTACGTCTGACTCATGCCATGGTCTTCTCAATAGCCATATATGCCTGTGAAAATTGGACATTAAAAAAGGAAGATAGAAGAAAAATTGATGCATTCAAATTGTGGTGTTGGCGAAGATTATTGAAAATACCATGGACTGCCAGAAGAACAAACAAATCAGTTTTAGAAGAAATACAACCAGAATGTTTCCTAGAGGTGAAGATAACTAGGCTTAGACTCTCATACCTTGGGCACATCATCAGGAAAGACCGATCACTTGAAAAGGACATCATGTTTGGTAAAGTCGAGGGCCAGTGGAAATGAGGAAGACCTTCAGTGCAATGGATTGAAACAGTTACAGCAACAATGGATGCAAACATTGGAACAGTCAGGCATATGACGCAAGTCCGAACAGCATTTCATTTTGTTATACATAGGGTCGCCAAGAGTTGTAAACGACTTGACAGCAACTAACAACAGTGTTGGTATTTCCTTGGTTTGTAAGGACCAAGCCATTAAGTTACTATGGTAACAGATCACTCTGGCAGGGTGAACAGGTCAGACTTAAGTATCCTCAGGTTGGGTGTGAAAAGAATGACCATATTAGAAAATTGCCTAGAGGAAGCTTGCCTGGACTTGTTTCAGTTTCCTTTTTGTTGCCTTCCCTTCCAGTCACAGCTCTGCGCGTGTGAATGTCTGAGCTTGTAAATATGAGCTTGTAAAGTTTTTGTGCCTACCCAGGATATCTGGATATGAAACTCTTTATGTTTTATGCTTTCTGTAAATACAGTTATTTTTATAGAAATGCCTGGTGTGTTTTTTCTGATCTTTCCAGCACACTCTAACAAACAGGTGGGTGGGTCCTATCATTACAATTGAAACACAGGCAGAAATATGGCTATTTACTTTAATGTGTAAGTTGTCTTTAACGACAAACTTCACACATTAGGTTTGTGTATAGTTTTAAGAACTGATGATATACTGCACAGTCTCCTGATTTTAAATGGATATTGCCAATTTTTGGTTCATTTGTAAATCTCTGTATCAAAGCATGTCACATAAAATGTTAAGCAAATGAGCTTGGAACTGATGTTCCATGAATGGAGTGGCATGTAAGCCTAGTAACATAAATAAATAAAGTTGGTTTTAAATCCAGATTGTACTGTCAATTTTATTTTTAATTATTTTCATTAGCATTTAAAATTTTTAGTAGAAAAGTCCTATAAAAGAGCCATAATGTCATCACCAGATTATCTCAGTGTCATGAGTACCGTTGAGCTGAAGGCATCAGCACAACGGCACACATGACAATACCTAGGAAGCAGAGGAAGGGATTTAAGATAAGCAAAGCACGCACAACAACAGACACAGACCTCGAGGAGAAGGGAATGACCCCGGCCGGATGACCCAGCCATCAGGACACAAAAGAGGAAGAAGGAAAGACAAAGACAAGGCGGATCACAAGGCACACCTGAAGCTGTCAGCAAAGCGCAACGGAGATCGCCCAGCTGACAGCAATCACCGGCCGGAGAAAGAAACCGATTATGGGCGAAGCCCGGGGCACCAGCAGGGGCCCTGCAACCCTTCACCTACCGGCACGGAAGCATGCAGGACTAGGGGGGGATGACGCAACCCAAAGGGGGGGGCGCTGACCGGCGCGGGCTATTTAAACTCCGCACCGGCGCGCTCCCTTCACTCTCAGCTTTTTTCTCGTCTAGCACTACGCTGAAATAAACCTGAACCTGCTCTTCCCTGAATCAGTGTCTGTGTTTCACTCAGTGGTAGGCAGCGCATGACATAAAGCTGAGAGTCATAAACTCAGCCTCGCCAAGCCCCACCGGACAACAACGAGCCGCGGGAGGAACAGACGGCGAGAAGAACACGAGCGGAGGGCGATGGGGCCGATGCGTCGCGGCCAGGGCAGGTGAGCCGCACGGCAAGAAGCGGAGGAGGACCGACCGAGGCCAGAGGCAACGCAGACCCCAGGAGCCACGGACACCCTCCCGGCCCACCCCGAGCCTCAGCTCCAACCCCGGAGGGAGGTGGAGGCGGAGGCATCCCGGCCACGGGAGGGAGCAACATACCTCCCGAGACCCGCGGAGACCTCCCCGCCCCACATCGCACCCCAGCCACAGGCGTGGAGCTTCAGCCCAACTGCAGCAAGCGCGGTGGAGAACGGAGAGGCAAACCAGCCGATTCACTTCCAAATCGAGGAAGCTGACCAGCGGAAAGGAACGCCTGAACCCCACCGGTGGCTCAACCGTACGGAAACGCCGACAGGTCCGACCACAGCTGCGGCGCGGATCTCGGACCGAGAAACGCAAGCCAGACTCGCGGCCATGGAGGCCCAACTAAGGGACCTCGGGACCATGCTGCAGTCGCTGATGTCCTCCATGCCTCACAACTACGTTCCCGTGCAGGTACACACCCCGATCCAAACCCCGAGCGGGCCTTCGCACCCCCATAGGCCAAATGCTAACCAGCAAGCGTCCCAGGTGGACGAAGCCATGGGTCGGGAAGCGAGAAGAGGGGACTCACCGAACACCCGGGCCCCAAAGGACTTCCCCATTTTCGACGGGAACCCCGCGAAACTGTCGTTTTTCATCACAAACGCCAGGGAGTTCATGGGGCGGCACAGACACTCCTTTAACTCAGAAGCGGACAAGATCGCAGCCGTGGCGATCAAACTACAAGACAGGGCGGCGGACTGGTACGTCCAAATGTACGAGTCCAACTCCCCCGCCCTCTCTGACTTCCACGCCTTCATCACTGAGATGAAGCACAACTTTGAGGACCCGCTAGCCAAGGAGAGGGTCAAAAGCACGCTCCAAGGCCTCAAACAGGGCGCACGAACTGTCCCGGACTACGCCCTCGAATTTAAAGCCCTCGCAGGGAAGATCAACAACTGGTCCGAGACTACCCTGCTAGAAATGTTCAAAAGGGGCCTCAACCGCGAGGTACTCCAATGGGCACTCTACCGGGACGACCCGGAGACTCTGCAAGGCTGGATCCACCTCGCGGGGAGAGCGGAACACGCGCACCGCACTTTCCTAATGGCGACAACAGAGGACAAAACAAACACCAGCCCAAAGGTACCCACGCCACACTTGGGGCCGGCCGGTCCCACGTATCAAAAGAAGAAGTTTACTCGCGGGCCCTGCGGGAAGTGCGGAAAAATGGGGCACAAAACGGCAGATTGCTTCTCCAACCGAACACTAACTAGCGCTCCCAAACCCGCACTGAAAACGGCTCTCAAACCAACCAACCCACCGCCGCCCCCCCACCGCCGGATGACCGGAGCCACAGCGACACCGGACGAAGGCTGGGACGCTTACTTGGGGGGGGAGGACGCCGAAGGCCCAGACCAGCCGGCGGGAAATGCTCCCCGCCTGCCTTAAAACGCGCCGCGAGGCAGGTGGTGGGACAGGGGCGCGAAACACATAGACAGAGCGACAAAAGCCCCATAATAATGGGGGCAATCAGGCTCTCCGTTGGCAACAGAGCCACCACGGCCACAGCACTAGTGGACTCGGGGTGCTCCAAGAACCTGATCCACCCCAACATAGTCGCCAAGCTCGACCTACCTTGCCTCCCCCTCCCCACGCCGCTGGCATTCCACCAGCTGGACGGCTCAACAGCGGGAGGGAAACCAGCCACGATGCAGACCGAGCCGGTCACCCTCCAAATGGGCACCCACACCGAACGAACATCGTTTGTGGTAACCCACATAGGGCGGCCCATCGTAGTCTTGGGAATACCATGGCTCGCAACTAACAACCCCCGCATTAACTGGAAGACCCGCACCTTCCAATTCGACGACGGCGCGTACCGGGCGCCAGTTCCGGCGGGCAGGATCAACCCCACAATGGGACGGGCAGAGGCGGCAGCCCAGGACAACATAGCTACCCCAGAAGACCTACCTGAGCAATACGCTGACTTCTCAGAGGTCTTCGGAGAAGCGGAGGCAGATCAACTACCCCCCCACCGCAAGACGGACTGTAGGATTGACCTGCTTCCCGATGTCCCCTTACCCAGGCCGAAGATTTACTCGATGACCCCGAAGGAGATGACAACCCTCCGGGAGTTCATCGATAAAAACCTGCATAGGGGTTTCATAGAGCCGGCATGCTCACCGGTCAGAGCGCCCGTCTTATTCCGGGAGAAAAAAGACGGCACCCTACGGCTCTGCACCGACTACCGGGGCCTCAACGCAGCGTCCCTATCCAATAAATACCCCCTACCCCTCGTGAAAGACATGCTTGCCCACCTGTCCACGGGTAGAGTATTCTCCAAGCTGGACCTTCGCGAGGCGTACTACCGAATCCGAATCAGGGAGGGGGACGAATGGAAAACTGCGTTCAACTGCCCCCTAGGCGCCTTTCAGTACAAAGTGCTGCCATTCGGACTAGCAGGGACCCCGGGAGTGTTCATGCAGCTCATCAATGAGGTACTGCATGAACACCTGTTCAAAGGAGTCCTGGTCTACATAGATGACGTCCTCATCTACACCCAGACGCATGAGGAACACGTAACCCTAGTCAGACAAGTCCTCGAGAAGCTAAAAAGGGCGAAACTCTATGCCAAACCCTCAAAGTGCGAATCCCATAAAGCACGCCTAGACTACCTGGGGTACCGAATCTCCGGGGAAGGCATAGAAATGGACCCCGCAAAAGTCGAGGCGGTGGTGAATTGGGAACGCCCACGTAACAGGCGCCAACTCCAAAGCTTCCTCGGCTTCGCGAATTTCTACAGGTCATTCGCACGGGGGTTCGCGGAGATAGCCCTCCCCCTAACAGACCTCCTCAAAACTAAAGGAGTGGGGGACACACGGCGCGCCAAGAACCCAGGGACAGTACTAAATTGGACTCCCGCGTGTCAAACCGCATTCAACAGGCTGAAAGCGCTGTTCACCACGGAGCCAATCCTTGCGCACCCGGACAAGAACGGCCGTTCGTGGTCCAAGCCGACGCCTCAGACTTCTCCCTGGGGGCCATACTACTCCAAAAGGACCCCACAGGAATCCTGAAGCCATGCGCCTACCTGTCGAGGAAATTCTCGGAGACGGAAAGGCGCTGGCACGTGTGGGAGAAGGAAGCATTCGCAGTAAAATCGGCGCTAGAAACATGGAGGCATCTACTGGAAGGAGCCACCCAACCATTCGAGGTCTGGACAGACCACCGGAACCTCGAGGCCCTCCGGACGCCCAGACGCCTCAGCCCGAAACAGGTCAGATGGGCCCAATTCTTCAGCCGCTTTAACTTTCAACTGAAGTTCATGCCGGGCAAAAAGAACTTCCTGGCTGACGCCCTCTCCCGACTGGCTGACGCCCTCTCCTGAGCGCATGACACTCAGTTCCTCAAACCAAAGCTTTCTTATGAAAGTATTCTCATGCATGCACATGAACACAGTTCAAAATTTGTAAACAGTAGGTTGTTTGTCAAACCACAGATCAAAAATTCTGATGCCAATTACTCGGCTCAAAATCTGGACAAAGTTTAGAAGCAAAGGTACAATTAGGGAAAAGATGGGAAAAGATCAGGCATGTGTATATCGGGTTTCCTGTATAAATGTACAGTGAAACAACCTCAACAGAATGGTAACTGGGAAGAACCCTCTTCTGCCAATGAGAGTAAAAGCAAGCTAGATGAAGAGTGGCGAACTGTGGACCCATTTACAGCTTGTGGAGCAAGTTGTGGCACTCTCTCTAAATGGCACTGCCATCACAAGGCACTCATTTACCAGATGACAGACAAGTGAGGTTCCTTCTCATCACCTTCTCCAGTCTCTCAGAATGCTCACCCTCATGACAACTGATCCTTTTTGTATCTGGCCAGTGAATAGGGCTGAAACCACAGGCCCTTTATTTTCTAAAAATGTCTCAGGCCAAAATATATTGTTAGAAATACTGATCTTTCAACCAGTGCTCTGCAACACAGCATGTCCCAAAATATATATATTTTAATGTAACAACAACCACAATAATAAATCATATGGAGCCTGGCAGTTCTCAAAGATGGTGTTACTGCACAATGACACAAATGAGGAGAAAAAGAAGACCTGGAACTAGCAAAAAAAAAAAGATATTCACCAATTGAAGGCCCTTTAGTTTTAAACAGACTGGTAAATGCTAAACCAAAGTTCAATATAACACAAACATGCCTGCTTCCACTTCCCACTTCTAACTGGCAAACCTGTGGTTTGTCAACTAACTGCAGTTAGTTGATAAGATACAGTTAACCACAGTACCCCATTTGGACAAACCAGGATAATAAATAAGTTTGAACTTAGCTTTTTCAAACAAACCTTAATGAAACTAGCATAGCTTATCTTGCCTTCTAGTTAGCTCAATGAACAGAGGTTAAGTGAAATTAGAAATGAAGGTGTGCACATGTGTTCATTCGGACTGAACTCAGTCACATACCAAGACTGAGTTCACACATTCTGCTAAATCATGGGTTCATTTCACTAGGATTTATGGAACAAACCTTGCTTCCACAGAACTGTAAACCATAACCATGGTTTACAACTCCCAGTGGCGACTGAACACCTCAGGTTAGGGAACCTCCAGCTCTAGATGTTAATGCAGCTCACAAGCCCATTTGTTGCAGTCGCCTGAGTTTCCTCTCACCATGACAATGTAATTGTTGAAAACCGGCACCGTGCTTTCTCACCATTTTGTAGCAGGCAATGGTTGGACGCTAAAAGGAAAACCCTTAGAAAACGTTAGTGTTTGTTTTGGTACCCCCCCCCCATTTCCCCTACCTTCACAATTCAAACCATTGGAATCCCCCAGTCCTATGCAGCTATGCCAGTTCCAGCCTCAGTCATCCTCCCCGTTGCTCCCTCCTTCCCTTCCCAAATGTTAAGGGTGCCCTGACCTTTCATTGATCCATGTCATCACATTAAATAAACCTGGCAAACACTGGTCCTTAGCTGATGCCCCCCAAAAATCACATTGTAGCTTACTGCAATCTGCTAATGTAGCCCAAATTCCTTGCCCCTCTCACCTGACATCTCCCCCCTACCCCCTCTTAACATGGTGGCAGCCACTGCATGGTTGAAGCCCTACACCTTTTCATGTGTGTCATGGGGAAGGGCTTTGACTGCCAGGTGGTGGATGCCATCTTGATCTTTATACCTCCCATGTGGGCGCCCCTGCCCATAATTATAACACAGCAGATGTCTTACTGTGATGTGCTTATGAAGCTAATTGGAAAAAAGATTTATGGTTATGCTGGGAAACAGCAGTTCTGAAGCTACATCAGTAACACTTATTTTTCAGATCTGTATTTTAATTTCTGATCAACATATATTGCTCATAAATTGGGGGAAAAAAGGAACTGAAACACAAAACTGGGATGGGCTGATTCAGAGAATTAATGCTCCCTGTGAATTCCATTTTAGCAATGCCATTTTCTGCAAAACATTCTTCAGTGACAATGGATTAATCTAGATTCAAGTTTTTTAGAGTTTTTACCCGTCAGCCACACAAATCACCCAGAATTAATTTTTATATAGCACACTGACAGCTGATTTTTCTGAACCTCTGATTATAAAATGGAGGTGCAGTTTAATGTTTCAATTACTGCAGCTCAACAGAATTTGCTTCCTGAAACTTTGGAAGGATTAAATATAATCCAAAACATTTCCACAGAGAAGAAGCTACTTCCGGCTCCTCCATCAAGTACATTACTGCATATAGTTAACCTTTTTACGTTGTTGACAGTAAACTTGGCAGGTTTGAGGGATATACAGCCCTTGGACATCAGCCAGACTGCTTTAGGAGAAAACTGTGTTTAGTAGCATCAATAGTGATTGTCACAGATATCTTGTTACATTTTTAAGATTACAGCAACAGACCAAAGCTATCATTCTTTTGGGAAGCTGTAGATCTCATTCTTCTAAAATAAGCACCCTACCATAGTTCTGCAATCTTCAGGGCAATGTCAAGAATTGTATGCTCCAAACAAAACAGACGAAAGTCAGTTTCTCTTCAGAACTGTTCCTCCTACAATCAACTACTGTGATTTAGAATCAAAGGAAAAAATGCACCAAAGCATCTGTCTTAATCCAAGCCCTTAGGAGCACATTGTAATTAATTTGAGAAGAGTGTTTTCTGCTTTTCCAGAAAGCCCATTTTCTTCAAGAATACGCAAGAGACACAAATCTCAAATGTTAAAGTCTGTTTATTACCTGGGCTGAAAGCCACCAGAAAAGAAGTCTCCTGATATTAAAATACTTCACCCTCTTCTTTGAAGAAAAAGAGATCCAAATCATGTGTGCATGTTTCTGGGTACAAGTGTCCAAACCTGTGGATCAAAATAGCTAGTAGAGTAATCCCAGATCTAGTCACTGTCTAGATGAACAGGGTTGTAGTCTGGATCTTCCTCATCATCCTCCAACTCCAAGTCATCCATTTCCTGGAACAACGATTCATCTACTTCCACACTGTTTCCAGCTGGGAAAGGGAAAAAAGGAAAATGAAGCTGACATTTTATATAGAGGAAAGATGAATTCCAACTGGACATTTGTAATGAGCACTCAGCAGCCTTTGCTAAAAACTGATCCAGCACCCAAAGGGCCCACAATTTCCAAAGAAGGAAGAAACCAGACGGTGAATGGTATCTACCCAGACAATTAACTCATGCAAATGGGAGAGAGTTTGTATGGAGTTCTTTCACGTGACATGTCATAAATTCAGAGGGCATGTAATACGGGACCCATATAGCATGGCTCTGAGGGTAAGGAGAGATACTACATCAATTTGAATTAGTAAAATAAAAATTAAGATGATTATTATTATTATTTTAAAAAAAGGAGTACAGCTTTCTGCAAGCCAAAAAATAGAGTGAAACTGTAGAGGCAGAGGAAAACTCCATTGCATTCCTGAAGTTGCTTTTCCAACTGCTTATGCTGTGGATCCTCTGAGAAGTCTCTTCAGCTGAAAAAGCATTTTGGGAAACGGATTTGATATAAGCACAGCATATAGTTTGAGTCTAAGTTAATCACACAGGATCAATGATGTACATCTCTCTACAAAGAAGAAAAGATTACAGTGGAACAGCAGTGACACCTTCTGTCTTCTGTTTACCATATCTGCTGAGTTAATCTTGTCCCTTTTATTATGAAGCCTGAGGTTTACTTTGGAGGAAACATGCATACAACTGGACATGTAAGAGATATGGGTGTAATGTGAAAGGTTTTTCTGTGTGTATGCCTTTGAGTCAGTCCTGACTCCTGGCAACTGCCTGGACTAGTCCCTGCAGTTTTCTTGGCAAGATTTTTGGAAGTTGTTTGCCTTCAAGCAAAACATTTTTTAAAAAATTGCATGAGATATCAACAGAATGGAATCCTAAAAAACACAAGGAATATTTCAGACGTTAAAGCTGTTTAAATTATCAAGACCCGAATTTTGCTTCTAATACAAGCAGCCCAAAATAGTGCATATGGTGTTTTTCAGACACATTCTCATTTTAAGCTTAAACTTATTTCATTTCAGCTGGTACTTGCCATTTTATTTCCATACAGGCAGACTTGCTTGCTTAGTTAGCTTTGTCCTTTCAGCTAGAGGCTCATCACATTAAGATGGGAGATATAGATGCAAGAATATATTCTGTTTACATGGATATTTCCCAGACCTCACATTACCACTGAACCAGAAGTAACTGCTTATTTCCAAAAGTATATAAATAGCTTAGTCCTCTGTATTAGCACTGGAGGCATAAGTTAGCCAATTGCTAAATGTAGATACCAGTACATTTAGTGGCAAATAATTTTTACCACTAAAACTTACAATTTAAAGCAATAAAAGTAGAAATAATAGAAGGTTACCATCTTCTAAGAACTGAATATCAGATGTATCAAGGTTATGATCTGTCTCAAACAGCTGCTTTCCTATTAAGAAATAGAAGAATTAAGTTGATTTGGATACTAGTATGATGATATGTATACTTTAGGTTACAACTCTGGGGGTGAGCCCATGGTGGAGAAGAAGAGTGAAAATGGAGCTCAAATACCAAGATCTTCAGTACTTTTTGAAGTCTGAAGAGGGATGACTAGGTAATTGCCAGTTCCTGATGATATGGGGAGCCATGGTTAAAATGAATTAACTTAAAAGAAACGTAACAAATTACACTTAAGGCCCCACTCTTAACTACAATCTGGGCTTGGTCTAGATTTGGACATGCAAATACAACCATTATGTGCATAAACCTTTCCCACTCTCCACTCCCTCCACCCCAATCTCTTTTTCTTGCACACTATATTAGAGAAAATTAAGTTTTCTTTCTGTGTTTAATACAGTCATAAACTTAGACAGAATCCTAGGTCACTTGAAAGCTGTAATTTGGAAATTACAATGCTTCTATAGGAGAAGGCCCCTACTAAACTTGATAATCCTTACCTCCTACAGAACTAGGGTGAGTGATTTTTGCAACATGTAAAATTCAAGCATGCAGTTTAGTACTGCAACATTTCTTAGCATCTTCAATAAAAGTATATATTCAAACATTTATCAATGTCAAAGCCTGGATCTAAAGAACTGTGAGATGTCTGCATTTCTGTAGATAATTCGGACTGCTTCCTTGAACACTACTACGTCCTACCACCCAGCGCTGCATGACCAACCAATTTGATATGGCTTGTGTGAATTTTATGTATCAAATGAAAAAATCCTCCAGCACATCCAAGGCCAGGCACATGGCTTACAAAAGAACGACTATTATATCCTACCTGTTAATTTATTTTTGCCACACTGTTCTTCTTCTTTCATCTTTTTTCTTTTAATCTCTAAGAGCTCCAAGTCAAAATTTGCCTTCCAACGTAGAAAGTTTTCAATAGTGACAGGGGTGCCATGAAAACATTGCTACACAAATGGAGAAAAATAAGATAAAGTTCTGAAAAATGCAACAAAGGATCACAGCAGCCTAATAATGTCACCAGCTAGTTTATTTCCAGTTCTAATGTATCAAACATCCATTAATGATTATGTGAGATTATTCTCACATAAACAGACAACAGAGGCAAGTATAATCCCAGCCAGAACTGTCAAGTTGACCCTGTTCTGAAGCAGAGAAGTGACAACAACTACTTTGAGATTCTTTAATGGGAAGCAGGAAGTGGCATTTAAAGCCGCCACCATCGTCATCATCATCATATGGGCTATATACTTCAAAATAAATAACACAACAAAAGAAAATCCAAGGCTGAAAGCAACTGTAGTCCTCTTCATAAATGAATAGGACATTATATCATTACATTGTCCTATCAAGTATATTCTTATTCATTACACACACGCACTTCTATATAGATAGGGATTACCTAATTAACCCGATCCAAGATTTCACATACAGACCATGAGGTTATAGTAGGCCTTATTTGTCACACTATGTTAACAAGCCAATTTAAAAGAGGTGAAGAAGCCAGAAGACCATCATTCAGCAGCTATAAACCAACAGAGTAAATCCTTCCTGACCTCTGCTAAGGGCATTAAGGTTAGCTTAAAGAGAAGCTCAAGGCTCACTTGTCTTTTCTTTTTATGTACCAATATTCTGTTTAACAGAAACATGCATGTATTTGTATGCGCATGTGCATATACTCTGTGTGTGTGTGTGTGTGTGTGAGAATATACGTGTATACTGTGTGTGTGAATACACACACACACACACACACACACACACACACGGTCCTGCATTCTTTGCAGAGAGCAGGTGAGAAACATGAAGCTGAATTCGTAACATCGTATCCTGTGGGACAGTAATTGTGAACAGGTGAAAATACTATAGGCTTCTCTTCTACTTTGCATTTTCATTTCCCAACCCAGCAGTCTTTTTTTAGTATTTCAAATTTTTCCCTAACTGATCAAATATGACTATTTATTTTTCATTTATTTGTGCGTGTGCGCACGTGTGCGCATGCACCTTCAAATCAGTCTTGACTCCTGATAACTGCCTAGATAGCCCCTGCAGTTTTCTTGGCAAGGTTTTCTGGAAGTGGTTTGCCACTGCCTGCTTCCTAGGGCTGAGAGAGAGTCACCCAGCTGGCTTCGTGCCTAAGGAGGGACTAGAACTCACGGTCTCCACGATTCTAGCCTGCTGCCTTTAACCACTACACTTCAGCAAATACTAAATTTATCCAGCTGGCAAGTGCCCTAGAACTAGACCTACAGCCTAATCATGTGATTCTGAGTAAGACTAAAACAACGTTCCTCTAACCACCATAATGTTACCCAGCTTGATTTCAGCTGACTTATTTTGTCTATTTTAACAGTATTTGTAGCCATGTTGAATCTTAATGGCTTCTGAGCATGGAACAACAAAGCACAACCCATAGGTTTATACTGAATAACTTCACGTGATTTTGGATGAGAAGCCTGTCTGTCTATCTTTCTAGAAAGCTGTGCAGAGAACCACCAATTATCACTCTTGCACTCCAGTGTCCCCTGCATCACAAGTTAGGTGATACAGGGAACACTGGTAAAAAAATCAGGGAACAGACTTTAATATCTTAAATGCTACTTTTTCTTTCTCTACCTGTTAGCATTTATAACAATGTGTTGATGAATTTTTATCACCTTTTCTGCCTCCTCTGCCTCTTTTTCCTTCTGTTTCTTTTCTGCTTCTCTTCTAGTTTTTATCTGATCTACTATTTCATTCAATTTTTCTTGCACAGCTGACACCAGTGTGAAGATCATTACCATGCCTAGATTCTCCTCTGCCTGAAATACAAAAAGATAATAGCTTCACTTGGAAAGAACTTAGCTGGAAACAAAATCACATTTTTGTTACACAAAAAATAAAGGAAGTGTGGTAAGAATGTCTTTAAAACACAATTCAGAACCATATGTCAGAACCATATGTCATAACAGACCCTATCACCAACAAAAATTTTCATTTTGCATTCATATGAGTTTCATAGTAGCAAGTAATTTTGCAAAAGGAATTTTAAAAATGGATGTGTTGGGCTGCCATAGAATTTTTTTTCAGCCCTTCAATGCAAACTTATCTGTTTCAAGATTTTATATTCACTTGTACCTTCTGTAAGAAGATGTCCTAATTTCTCTCTCGGCTAATACCAGCTGGGTTACAGCTTTGTAAAATAAATTATAAAATATTTACATTCATTTGTATTATCTGCAAAACCCATTAACCTTGAACTTGGAAAACTCAATCATAGCAGTTTTGTCACAGTTTTATCTTCCTGTATGCAAGGCACATGTATTTTTACACAATGAATAATAGTTGAACTGCTTCTTGAGAACTACAGTCATCAAGAAAATCCAATTTGCTCTGAATATTTCTTACCTGTTCCTGCAGTAGTTTTAATATGTCTGTAATATCATTATTCTCAAGATTCTCATGTGAAAGCAATTCATATAATGGGACTTCATCTGGATAGTTTTCTGAATAGGTGAATTTGAGGGTCGTCTGAACAGCTGTAGTGCAACAGAAAGCAGTAGTTCAAATGTTCAACTGAAATTACTAATATTGACCATTTACACGAGAATACTACCATTGCTTGTGGGAAGACCAGAAGGCAAGCAATCCACTTCACTCCAAACACTGTTGGATTCATGCTGGCACAGAGCAGATGAGAAGGCGTAATGATTTCTACACCTTTCAAGGTTTTGAAAATCACTTTTATTGAACTTTTAAAGTTCATAGAGATGTGGGGTGAACAGAAGAGGAAGAGATCCTAGATCTACTCCCCAGCATGTTTATGAAATGCCTCTTTTCCCAACTCTGACTTCAGGGAAGGCCTGGAGAGTTTTGGATTGGACCTCTCCCTTGGAGGACACTTTTCTCTCCACTCTAGATGGACAAATCTAACATATCCCTTGGCCTCCAGGTATATGTGTCAGCTTTAATTCATAAACAATGCACACTTGCATTCCAACAAGTGATTTGTTTTCTACTTATAAGTACACATTGAACTTTATAATCTGTGCTTTGAAAATATGGTGAAGTTATCTTCACTATATTCAGGTAACATTTCTCATGTGTTGTACCAAGAATCCCAGGCTCCTTGATCAATTGACTCACGTATGAAGGCAACATGGAACTTGGCCAGACCCTCATCTTCACTTTACTGGAAAGCTCCACTGAAACCCCTCCAGAACAGCAACTTGCCCAAAGCAATCCACTGGCTTATGTCCAAATAAGGATTTCCTCCTAGATTTCTGCAGACATACTTCAATATGAACATCACAGATTTCCAAGCCTGTCACTGTTCCATACTGAAATAATCTGCTCTTACTTTCAATTATTTGTACAAAATTGTTCTCTCTGAGAGGTTTTTTTCCCATATAAACATTGAGACGCATTCAACTTACTTTCATCATTTTCTCCTGCTTCAGATGTCACAGTGATAGTGAAACTTGTTGGATTTTCTGATAACACTGTTGAAGAAAAGAACAGACAAGAAAATGTATTTCTCATATGGCTTTTTTTAAAGAATACCACTGCAAATTTGGCACGTAAATTTGTTTAGTCCTAACAGTTAAAGAGCTGCTGAAATGCTGTTCTTCACTTGAAATAATTTGATAGGTAAATCTGGCTGAGTTTGGAATTCCACTTTGGAATGTGGAATCCTCCACATCGGATTCCACATTCCAAAGTCCACATCAGATTATGAGGATCCTGATAGCCTCTGGATGAGAGGGGATATACATAGCTTGATAGGACTAGATCAGTAAGCTATAGATATGTATGGACCCCAGATTCATCCTGCATAGACATTTTTTTTTTTTAAAAGATAATTTATGCCTTCAGTCACTGCAGCCTGAAGTCAAATCTATAGAGCCTGTACCCTCTAAAGAATGAAGTGCTGGATCACATGCTTTACATGCAAAATGGAGGGCTACTAGCTGTACAGACAACACTTATTAGATGAACCAAGAGCTTGAGAAGTCCACAATGGATTATGAGGTTGACAGCCTCTGGATGGGAGGGGATATTCACAGCTTGATGCCACAGGATCAGTAAGCCATAGATATATGTGGACACCAAATTCATCCTGCACACTGTAGGCCGAATCCAGATTTTGCTAAAACCTGTGGTTGGTATCGTGACTACACCACGATATCACACCACTCTTTTTAACTAGTTCAGTCAAAGTATACAACAGAAAGCTATTAGAACATAGCATTGTCAGGAAATATATGATCTCATCCTCAACTCCTTAAACTGAAATATGGAGATGAATACCTTTGTGAGGCAATTTGATATTTGAAAGCATGACACACGTGCTGTGTAATTTCTGACAGCAGAATGGAAGTCTCATTTCATGCTATTCTGCTCATACAATCATAGAATTAGAAGAGGCCAATTTGGCCACTGAATCTACAGGTGGTCCTCAGTTACTGAACATTGTTCATTGACCGTTCAAACTTATGACAGTGCTGAACAAGTGGTACTTATGACCGTTCCTCTAAGTTCCAGCCACCGCAGTGCCCCCACAGTCACATGTTTATGATCTGGGTGCTCAGCAAATGGCCCACATTTCCAACCATCACAGCATCCCATGGTTACATTATCAGGATTTGCGACCTTCCCTGCCAGCTTCCCACAAGCAAGGTCAATGGGGAAGCCAGCAGAAAGTCAGGGTCACGTGAGGTTCTTGCTTAATGACCTGCGGTGAGTTGCTTAACAACAGTAACTGGGGATTGCCAGAACTGCTGTTGCTAAGTGGTGTGGTCATGTGATGTCGCACTTTACGACTGTGTCGCTTAGTGTCCCAATTACAGTCATTAAGCAAGGTCCAGACTAGGTTTTACTCCATCCTAAACCCCAGAAACTCACTGGGTGACACTGAGCTGGTCACTGTCTCTCAACCCAACCTATCTCACAGAACTGTTGTAGTAGGGAAAACAGAAAGAAGGAGTGTTATAGAGGGCAGAGTGAATGGCCTTGGAGGACAGGAGGAAGAGCCGCTACCAAGGGAACATCATATTAAAGGGGCCTGAGCCCAGATCAAGAAAGTAACTTGAAAAAACATCTCAGACAAGCCCCTCCCTGGTTCACATAGGGATAAAGAGAGGGACGGGGAAATGTATTCAGACTTGCAAGATTCTGTTACTATAGCTGTCACAATAAAAGTAGTAACGACCTACATGGCATTGGTTTCTTAGTCTGGTCTACCTTGCGGCCCTTGTCCAATTTGAAAGCCTTGTGATAAGGCCACATGTGATTTGGACAAGGCCATGTGCAACCTTGGGAAGAAGGCCTGGTGCTGCCAGCAGCTGCCTCACAAAGGGCCAGGCCAGGCATGCCTCATCAGCAGCAGGAGGAGGAAGACTGCGAACGTCAGCTGTAGGTGGCAAGGCAGCAGGCCCAGCAGAGCGCAGGGCAGCCAGAAGGGCAAAGATGGGGGGAGATATGTGGGTGGGGGTTGCTGAAACACACCCTGCAGTTGGCCTAGTGGTTGAGGCAACGGGCTAGAAACCAGGAGACTGAGAGTTCTAGTCCCGCCTTAGGCATGAAAGCCGGCTGGGTGACCTTGGGCCAGTCCCTCTCTCTCAGCCCAACCCACCTCACAGGGTTGTTGTTGTGGGGAAAATAGGAGGAGGAAGGAGTATTAGGTATGTTCGCCACCTTGAGTTATTTATAAAATTAATAAAGACAGGATAGAAAATAAATAAATAAGTCAGGCAGGCTGCCAAGTGCCCAATTCTTGATCACGTGACCATGAGGGCAACAGCCATAACTTTGGGGACCAGGCATAACTACCATTCATTCAGCACTACCGTTATTTTGAATGGTCGCTGAATGAATGGTTGTTAAGCAAGGACTACCTGTACAACAAAAAAATGGCAAATCCTGAATACGAAAATGGAGGATTTCAATTATCTGACATCTGTTAGGCATCAGACTCTGCCAAGAGTCAGATGTCCAACAAATTATTGTCCTTTGTGTGGACAACTTCCTTTGTCAGAAGGTGGAAGAGACAACATGGAGACTGCTATCTTGGATCAATCCTCCAACAGAAAGGAGTTGGTCAAAGTGAAGATGAACTGGCACCTTGGGGGAAAGTGATCATGTTGTCCTCATATTTGTGACATTCAGAGAAGATGGGATTCAGAAGGATCAGACTTGCATACTGGACTTTAGAGGAGTGGATTTTGATGAGCTCAGAAGGTAGGTAGGTCAGATCCAATCTTTTCTAATTCTGAAGGAGAAAAATACTCAGGATGGATGGGAAATCATACAAAAAGAGGTGCTGAAGATACAGTAACAATCCCAACAAGAAGAAAAATCTAAAGGGGCAAGTTCTCTAAAACAAAGAAGAGAAAACAGGACATGTAGAGGAAGCGATAGGAGAAGCATGTTACCAAAGAAGAATACAAGATAACCTCCAGTTACTGCAGGAACTCTGTCAAAAAGTCTGTAAATCAAAATGAACTCTGAAAAACATATCAAAAATTACAAGGGTTCTTTGGGTATGTTAGAAGGAAAGCCAACAAAAGTACTGGTCTATTGCAACGATAAAAGTATGAAGTGATAATGAGTGATGGTGAGGAGGCGGAACATCTTAACTCCTACTTTGCATCTGCCTTCTTTCAGAAGGAAAATGGTGCCCTAACTGGTCACTGTTATGCCACTGGGGAAAAGAGAATATTGTAGGATAAGAGAGAACTTTAAACAAATTCAAGTCTCCAAAGTCAGGTGAATTATATCTAGGGCGCTGAAGGAAGTAGAAGACGTGATTGCAGAGCCGTTCTTTAGTCATCTTTGAGAACTCCTGGAGGAAAGTGAGATCCCAGAAGATTGCAAATATTATTCCCATGTTAAGTGGAAGAAAAGGCCCCGGGAAAGTACCGACTTGTACAGACCCAAGAAAGTACAGACCTCGCCCAGTATATATGTCAGTTTGACATATATACTGGGTAAGAAAATCAAAGAGATATTAAACAGTCTATTTATGAGCATTGGGTAGGCATGCTACATCAGCAAGAACCACCAGCGGTCTATGGCAAACAGTTCATGCTAAACTAGCCTTATTTCCTTCTTTGACAGAGTTATTAGCTTAATAGATAAGTGGAATCCAGTAGTCATAATGCCCCTGGACCTCAGAAAAACCTTTGCCAAAGTCCCTCATAATATTCTCCTAATAAAATGATAAAATATGGGCTAGATAATTCTGTTAGATGGACTCAGAATTGGTTGAATGACTGCATCCATCATTAATGGTTCCACTTCAGCTTAGATGGAAGTGTCAAATAGAGTGCCATAGGACTCTGTCATGGGTTGTGTGCTGTTCAACATTTTTATGTATTGATTTTATTCAATGACTTGAAGAGATACATTATCAAGTCTGCAGATGACAGAAAGTTGGGAGGGGTGGCTTATACTTTACAGGAGAAAAAGATCTGAAAAGGTCTAGGCAGGGTTATAGGCTAAAATGAACAGGATAAAAATTAGCAAGAAGAAATGTACAGTTCTACATCTGGATAGGAAAAATATATGGTACAAGTCTAGGATGGGGGAGACCTGACTTGGCGGTAGTACATATGAAAAGAACATGGGTGATTGGCTGCTAAAAAGGCAAATGCTATCTTGGGGTTCATTAACAGGAGCACAGAGTCCAGATCATAAGAAATTATTGTTCCGCTCTACTCTGCCCTGGTCAGAACTCATTTGGAATATTGTGTCCAGTCCTGGGTATCACAGTTTAAAATGGACAGTGACAAATTGGAGTAACTTCACAGAAGGGCCATGTGATGACTGCAACACTCTATTACCATTAAATCCAATTCATACGCATATACAGTAGAAATCTTTTTAATGGAAGAAGAATACAGAATGGCAAAAAAGTTGCGAATGAATATTCCCGTGCTTTGTCTAACCTAAACAGCCCAATGGGTACAGGATTCCCTCTCCCTCGCTCTGGTATGTAGCCCCCCTTTCCCGCAGTTCGTGCCAGTCTCTTGCAGGTGTCTGCAACGGGTCAGCCAGTTGACCTTGGATCGAGAGATAGTCCAAACATGATGTCTTCTCACTCCTGACTGTTCCCCCTCCACTCTACTGACTTGCAAGGTCCGACACATGTTGACTTCATTCACGCATACGAGTCCAATCAGATTTTCTGGGAACGTTTGTTTGGGGAGCATGACAGGCCACGAAAATGGGAAGGGTTGTATGAGGAACAGTGAAAGGATTTGGGTAAGTTTAGCCAGATGACTGAGTGGAGGCGTGATAGCAATCTTAAATAGCTGAAGAGCTGTCAGAAAAAATGGAGCGGACTTATTTTCTATTGCCCTAGAGGGCAAGAGCAAAAACAATGGTGTAAAACTTCTAGGCAGGAGGTTGAGACATCAGGAGGAACTTCCTGACTGTACAAGCTGTCAGCCTGTGGAACAGGCTGCCAGATGCATGGTGAGTTTTTCACTAGAGCTCTTAAAACAGGAGCCTGGATGGTCACCTTTCAGAGGTGCACTAATGGATCCCATACCGAACAGGGGCTGTATTAAATGACCTCTAAAATCTCTTCCAATTCTCTATGCAGATAGTTATACAGAATAACTATCTGTCACAGAGGCTTATTCTTCTCCATGAAATCAAAAGGATACATAAGACTATAGGATGTACTGATCCCTTCCAGAAGCAAGTTTGATGAGGACATGTCTTCTGTCACTACAAACTACAGGTCTGGCAATAGATCTCATTTTAATTTAGATTTTTTAGATTTATATACTGCCTTTCCTTCAGGAGCTCAAGGTGGCGTAGAGTCCCCACAACACCATCCTGTGAGGTAGGCTGGGCTGAGAGAGAGTGACAGAAACTAGTGAGTTTTTGTGGCTGAGTGGGCCTGAACCAAGGTCTGCCCACTGCCTTAACCACACCACCACCATGATTTGGGTAGACCCCATACAGTAACTATGTTTTACGTGGGTGTGTTTTAAAGTGCTTTGGGTTACGACTTCACTATGACTTTACTGTAAACTTTATTCTAAACGTTTTTCTTAACATTCAAAAGGATGATTATATAACAAATGTTTTAATAAACAGTTTTTACATTCAAAGAGTGCAACAAATCAAGCATGGATGGAAGGACGGCATCAGGACCTAGGCAGGAATAATTTTTTAAGGAGGCTACTTCCGAGTGCATGAATTGTACCGTCTACTGTTCAAGCACCCCTAAGCCAAGTCGTTGGAGAGCTTTAGCCTATTCACGCATTGCGCCCCCCTCCCCCCAATAAATTGCCGAAGAAAGAAATGAGATTAGACAAGACCTCCCCTTACGGCACCAAACGAGAACAAGAGTACGGGTCCCATGTCCCTCGCAAAGCTGTAAGTCCCAAGTGAGCTCTAAACAGCTGGGTTCTTTATCCAATTTTCTGGCTTCTCACGACCCAGTGAAGCCCGAGCTGGCTTCTCACAACACACTACGCTGCAACACGGCCAGTGCTTGGAGAGGGAGATCATCTCACGGAGTGTTGGAAGGACCAGTCCAGAAAGAACTGTAACAGGAAGAGCGGGGCAAAAGAATGCGCGCCGCATGCTGGAAACTCGCCGCCGCCGCCGCCGCCGCCGCCGCCGTCACCGTCACCCCACGAACCCACGCGCCGCCCAGCGCGGAGTTCCACTTGCTGCCTTACCTGTAAAGGAGTCCGGATAGATGGACTCCAAGGCCTCCAGCTCGTTGCGCTGTTCCTCCCCGTAGTCGGTCATGGTACCCCGCCGCCGGCCATGGAACGCGCGGACCCGCAATCGCCTCCGCCAGCAGAGGGAACCCGCGGAGGAAAAGCCACAGCAGCAGTGAGCCGGAGGGGCGGGGGCTGAAAAAGCAGGAGAGAATAATAGCCAGGCCACTCTACGCACGCGCAATGCATCGCCCCGTCGTACCGCCGCAACTCCTCGGCCTGGAAGGCGATCCGTTGCTCTCCTGTCGATTGTTCAGGGCTGCCTTCCTGGGGACGCGGCTGATCCCGTTCTCCCGCAGAAAGCTGTCCTCAGCTGGCTTTTGCCGCGGGGAGCTTTTGAACGGCTACTGCCCGAGGGGTTCCAATGGCTGGCCGACCACTCTTTCTAGTGTTTTCGGAAACGTTATTATCTAAGGATGGTTTTGATTTTCTTGATCGTATAGCGATAGAAACTTCTTGCAGCCCTAATGCGAAGCGGCAACTGGATATTGCTCCGTACTAAAGCTTGCTTAGATGGCACACGCTTTCCTCCCTCGGATTGTGCCCAATGTCTCCCGCTGTGCAGCTCAGTTTGGGACCTCTTCCAAATTTCTGCCGCCTTCGGCTCCCCCTTTACCCCCCAAAAGACGATCTCTAGCTTGAATGCAACGTGAACACCCTAAGCAAATCCTGCATCGAGGCTTTTCGCCTTGGGGATAAGTACTGTATAGCGAATGTGTTTCGTGATCACCGTACGAAACCCTCCCGGCTGGCCATTTGAGATGGTCTGCAGGCAGCTTGGCTGTTCTCCCTTTGCCCTTCTGCAAGTCTGCATTTACAGCTCAGCAAGTACTAATTGCAGCTTCCTCACCCTGACAGATACTAAGCCTTTGTTAGGCCAGCTTTGCTGGGCAGCATGGATGTACAGTGTCTATAGGCAGGCAGTGAGGTCTTTTGATGTCTGCCTAAAATGGATCTCCATGGTATAAGCCAGAAAGGCAAACTTCCTGCTGCTTGACAGCCATCCTGGTTTTGAGCAGCATATAGAGAGCCAAAACGTTGTGGGAGGGAGGTTGGGGGTTTTAAGGGATGAAATGGGTGCTCGTCTAACTTACCCCAAATTGAAAGAAAAAGAAGGGAGGAAGGAAGGAACTCTATGTGCCACAAAACTAATAGTGACAAGACATGTGTAACCTCTGGTACAAATTTTAAGCTACTTCTTTAAAAGGCAAGTGCTAAACTTGTTACGTTTTTGAAATATTACTGTAGTGTTGTGTATGTGATCTTGGTTAAGCAGATGTAACCCCAGCCTTATACATTTCACATGTGAACAAGCCATGTTACCCTGGCTTGCATATATAGGACTAAGCTATAATGGCTGGATCACACATTAAGTCCCCCCAAAGCAAATCACATCATGTCTCAGGACAATATATGAGCCCAGCCACTAAGTTGCAGTGAACCTTCTAATTTATCATATATATTTGGCTTAATAGCCCATATTGGCAGTTCACAATTATGATCTAATCCATCATCAAATACAATTTTGCAGGGAGGAAAAGGACAAGAGTAAAATCTTTGCAAAATATTCTACAGAGATCATAGAAGGAGTAATGCTGAGTGAAAAAGAAAACTAACATTCTAATTCTATACACATTCACCTCACTAAAAAAGTGAATTTATTTTTGAATAGACATGCCTCAGATTTTAAGGATGCAATCCTGTGATCACTCATTTGATGGAAAAAATGAATATGTGTTTTGTCAGGGCACATATGTTTCTTTGTAATTATTTTCCTTGCTTTTAAGTTTGAGTGCCCAGAGTCACTTGGGAGTTGGGTGGCCTTCTAAGTTTAAATGACGAACGCATGCTAGTCATAGACATAGGTATCTGCATGAATGTGCGATCAAAGACATGTGATAAGATGTGCCTGCAACTTCCCTCTTGCAGTGTGATTTTGTTTACTCTCAGTCAGCCAACCGTGCCCTCTTTCACAAAACTCCAACATAATCCCCATTTCAATTGATTTTCTATCCCTGCATCCATCAGTCATCATTCGGCATCAACAGTGACGTGGAACAGATTTTCTTTTTGCAGTGTTTTTCTAGGGCTTTATTTTTCTACATAAAATTTTCCACCCCATGCATGTTTGGGTTCCTAGAGTTTATTACCATGTCAACATTTTAGTACTTGTTTTGTTTTTGATTTAATGTTAGACATGATGTTATTGTCTTTAAACATTTACATTAAAAATTTTAACATAAGATAACATTGCCTAAACCTCACTTAAATGTACCTTAGTTTTTTTCTCAAATGTTGCAGGTCAATCACATTATTAAATACAATCACAATGAACAAGAAGACTTAGTTTTCTTTCTGATGCAAATTACCTTATCAAATTAGTTCAGCCATTTCCAGAAAACCACAACACTGCATGCAGTTCAATATTTCAATTCTTTCTGGGCTCATTTTGTCCTTTCTCTTACATTTTGTTTCTAAGCCTTTTGATACTATTATTTGTACTTTTGCAAACTTCCCTGAATCTGCTGATACTTCTCTGTTGAGCATAGATAATGCTGTTTTGTCTACAGGACTCCACTTGGAAGAACTGATTTATGTATCTGATCACAGTTTGGACTACCTCCAAAGTCAAAGTAATAGTTTTAGTTTATGCTTATAGAAGCATTGATTTGCAATTTAGCCTAAAAATACAGTGATCCATGAATATAGGATGAAAGGACAAATAGGTTAAGGCTATCGTTCACTGAAATTGTCACAATTAGCTGCTAACAAAAGGCAAGATAAGCAGTTCAATGTATTTATTATTTATTTCTAAGTTTTATAACCTGTATCACTCCAGAAGATCAAGGTGGTATACAGATTAAAAATCAATACAAGGAACATCATAACCTCAACAAACTAAACAATAAACAGTAAAGGTGTGGATCTTCTTCTAGCTGTTTAATCATCAGTATGTTCTCTCCTCCTACCCCTAGCAGTGTGTTTCAGCTAGAGGGAAGATAAAATACCTGAGAAAATCTGCAGGCACTTGGGAACATCATGGAATATTAGTTAGTGGCAGATAATGTATTGGATCTGAACTAAGTCATGCCTTAATTTTGTTGAAATCAATTAGATTTAAATGAAAGCCCTAACTTGCCCCATGGATGCACTACCTTATTCCCTTAGTAATGAAGACATACAGTTTAACAGAGGATTCTACAATCAGGCACAATCCATTCCAAACTCTATATGACATCTATCCAATTCCCTGCCTTTCAGATCTTTTTCAGATTGAAGAAGAATAAATCACAGCAGTACTTCAAAGCAGCCAGATGGCAATATTAGGTAACATTGAAAGGAATGATTCAGCTGTCAGGAGACAGAACTGGTCTCCATGCAGTTCATTTACTTTCTAATATTGCACTACCCCTTAAAAGCAGATTCAGTACACTCCTAAAAATCAGCATACATTCATTGTGTTAAAATTGGATGTCTTTTTAGAATGAAACTTCATGAAACATTAAATATATAGTTGGCAACAATATCATTTTTTAAGCATGGAGGTAGGGATCATAGAATAGAGAGGTGTTTTTAATTGAAGCTTTACAAAAATCCTGCCTCTGTAGCCATTGGCCTTAGGAAAAATGGCAATTCTCTTCAGGATTGTGGTTAGGAAGGTGACGTTGAACCTCTTCTCCCTGTCCTGCTGGGATCTTGATCAGAAGCAAAAAGGGGCAACTGCAGAGGAGATAAAGTCAAAATGGGTGACAGCATGAAGTCCTACTCCGTCTTTATGTGCATCTCCAAGGGCAGAATATGGCTTCAGTTATGCAGTTGTGGCTGCCATCTTTACTTTGTTGACCTCTGCTGACACTCCGGTTGCTTTGCCATACATTTTGCTGTCCATTCTGGTTCAATGAACAAGAACAAGCAACGTGGTGTCTTCAGGGCCCTACTGTTGGCTCTCTGCCCAACTTCCATATTATTGTTATTAGATAAGAATATCTGTAGCTCAGGTTGAACTATGGAGTTCTTGGTGCTCTCTGAGCTTGGCTGTTTGCTTGCAGATGTTTCATTACCCAACTAAATAATATCAGTACACCAAAAGAGCACCAAGAACTCATTATTATTATTATTATTGAGAAAAGGGGGGAATCTGGCATGGGAACTAGAGATACTGTTAATGACAATTGCTTGGGTCTCCATCTAGGCACCCTCAGATAATTAAATCAGTGAATGACAACAGACAGCTTTCTAGAAGGGGAAGAGGAAGGTTTCTGTTAACATGGAGAGTATGTGGAGAACTTCAGAGGTTTTTATTTATTTATCTATGATATATTTTGAAGGCAGAGGAAGTCATTTTTGATCTGATATTCTGAGTATCAGTTAATCCATGATATACTTTATCTGGCTTTTTAGTTGTTAGGTTCTGCAAGATTGTTTAGCTTAAACATATCTATCCTATCAGTTACTTTGTGTTGTAATACATTTCAAACATTATTTATTTATTACAACTCTTGGCAGTTACAAGCAGATTGAACCAAAATATAATAAAATTACAAAGATTAAACAAATAAAACAATAATAACACTGTAACATAGGCACTAGCCCCAGTGCACTGAGCAGCAATAATTACATCTGAAGGCCTTTGGGAATGATGCCAAGGTGGATGTCAACTAGGCCTCTGGGGGGAAGCTACTCTCCAAAGTTGGAGAAAATGACATTACAATTTTTGAAACATTACAATGATTTGAATGAACATATAATGAACATTTTGATTGCAAGAGTCATTAGCTCTTTTCTGCATTTTTTAAAGTGTTGTCTTGCTAACTAGCAAGAGTTAAAGCTCATCTTTGGCATGCAAATTATCCTTGTTTCATTTGGTTAAGTATCTCTATTTTACCACTTGCAATCCAGCTGTTGTATTCCATATATCTTTCATTATTTTTTGTTTGTCTGTTATTGATATCTGTATCCATAAAGTATGCATTAAACTTGTGGAATGCAACTGTACTTGATTTTTAGATATGTTCAAGTGCCATTCTCCCTTTCAGGGGTATCCATGGGAGGAATTTTTTTTTTAAAGATGGAGGCTCTGACTTTAGGATTAAAGCTCTGCCCCATGCTTTTCAATGCACACTTAAAAGGGGTGGGACAAAATATTTACCAGAAACACAGACTGGGAAGGAGCAATGATATCCTTAAAATTAATCAATTTTAATATATCCTGAGCTTTTATGGGAGAAGCCCATTTCATCAGATGGAGGAAATTGTTGAGAAAAATTTTAAAAAATACCTACTGGCAATTACAACATCTTTCACACTGGAATTTATTCAATTACCCCCAAATTTTCTCCATTCTTGGGCAGTATTCTCTCTTTTTTTTAAATAAGAATTTTATTAAGTTTGAAACAAAGATAAAAACTACAAAAAGAAAAAAAAAAGAAAAACTAAAAAAGTGTGAAACACAAGAAAAAAGAATTTTAAAGATTACATAAAGAGGTGATTTCCAACTTTCAACAACAAGAATATACAGCGATTTCCATAACCAGTCCCTTATTCTATATCAAACCAAGATCACATTATTTCTATAAATCTTTCCATTAGCACATTATAAAAATCACTAAACACAATTGCTTCTTCCCCTTATATTAATATCTATCTATCTATCTATCTATCTATCTATCTATCTATCTATCTATCTCCAAATCAACTCCCCCCAAACAACATTTATTTATTTCCTTCCTACCAGTATTCTATATATTTCTGCCTACTATAATAAAAATCAAATTATTACAACATTTAAATTGTCTACTTTTATAATTAATAATACTATTACAGCCTTAACCCTATTAAACCTAAAACCAAGCAATTATTATATCTTACCAATTTTAAGAATCAAACAAACCTTAAAAGCAATCCGGTAAATCTTAATTCAAATCATTAAAGAAAAATGGAATCATACAAACCTTAATATCAATCCAAATAAACATTCTTAATTTTTTTACCCCACCTCAAAATATACCAAAACATTTGCATATCTCCATATTACACACAAGGCAATTTTCATACAGAAATCAAACAGCTCATCTCCCCCGTAGAAACTCTGACTTCTTCTCAGCAAAAAACCTCCAACAGAGCAGAGCCTCTTCTTTCCCATAACATTCCCTCTGAAAAGCAACTCCATTTGTAATTTGCAAGTCAGACTGTCCATTTAACCCCTTGAACACCAGAATGTACTCGTCACCTGGCATTTCAGTAAAATCTTCATTCTGACTGTCAGTAGAAACATCTCTACCTTCGTTAAAATCCCCATCTTCTTCCATGACATCCTCAGCCAGATGACACATTTTAAAGCTGATACTTTCTGCAATGTCCCAAATATTTTGCAAAATAGCTTGACAGGTATCATAAAAGATCTGTTTAAACTCACGGCGAAGCTCACAACGGAATTCTGAGAAAGTCTCCTTGAGATCCTCCATGTTTCAGGCAGTAGATTATGGCGCCCTTGGGCAGTATTCTCTCTACAGATAACTGGTGTGATCAACAGCATTTGTATGTTTTTGCCATCTTTTTCTTCTGACTGTGTTGTTAAACCTCAATAATATTCTGTTGCTTCATTGATTTTGTCTGAAGCAAACAATTGTGTTATTGTTGTTCTCTTCTCTGTAAGTGAGCTTTGGAATAAGCAAGTCTTTTCCATTCTTTAATTTTTAACTTCAAAAATGCATTAATAAAGAATTCAAGATTGTGGGACTGGTGGAAGCCAATAAGGAATTCATGGGATTACTGGGGGAGCAAAAACAGCAGTAATTTTTAGTGCCTAATTTTATGCAAGTAGGTCCTGTTGGGTTTATTGCTTTTTACTTCTGAGAAAATATGCATAGGACTGAGCCTCTGAGGTATAGTAACTCTTTCTTTTTGTATTGTAGACAAGCAGCCTGATCCTTTTTTTGTATTTTGTTACATTTTGTTGAACTAAGCATGGCTAGGATTGTTTAAACATCAGTCATTGGAATCCTGAAATAACTTGGCATGACTTGTCCATTTCCTTTGCATACAATTAAGAATAATGTATGATTTAAATAGGAAATAATTATTTACCTAATTTAAATATTTTTTTTATCAAACATACAACATAGGTGGATAATCTCTAATGGGTTCAGGATGGAGGTCATATATCCATCCTAGCATGCCTTGATCTTTTGGCAGCCTTTGATACCATTAATCATAGTATCCTTCTTGACCAATTTAGGAGATTGGGAGTGAGGGGCACAGTGTTAGTGTGGTTCTCCTCCTTCTCTGAGGCTGGTTCCAGTTAGTATTGGTAACAGGGAGAAGTCAAGCCCTAGGGCTCTGTCTGGCAGGGTGCCTCAGGGCTCACCTCTCTTCCCACCTCATCTACTACTGGGTGAGGTCATTCATTGGCACAGGGTTCAGTATCACCAGTATGCTGATGATGCTCAGTTATACATCTCTGCCCTGGGCTATCCAAGTGACAATGCCAAGGTTCTTTTCTAGCACCTGGAGTCTGTGAGGGTCTGGATAGAGAAAAAAAGGCTGCAACTCATCCCTAGCAAGATCAAGTTGCTGTGCGTTTTAGGGTCCCCTGGAACAGGAATTCTTCCCTCTTTAACCTCCCCACCTCAACGGAGCTGGTGTGCAATATGCAGATCCTCCTGGACTCACAGTTCCTGTTCAAGGAGTGGAGGGCTACTGTGGCTAGACAGGCCTTTGTTCTAATCCATCTTATCTGCCACTTGAACTCATTCCTGAATCAGGAGGCTCTGCTCATGGTCACTCATGCCTTAGTCACTTCCCAGTTGGACTGTTCCAATATGCTCCACACGGGGCTGCTCTTGAAAAGCATTTGAAAGCTACAGCTGGTCCAGAATGCAGTGGTACATGCAGTTTGGGACACACCATGGTACTTTGTTGTAACACTGCTGCTTTGTGAACTGCACTTGCTCCCACTAGGCTTTCAGGCACAAATCTAGGTTTTCACCTTTAAAGCCCTGAATGACACAAGGTCGGGTTACATGCAGGACTGCCTGACTCCAATGGTTTTTGCCTGTTCTACCAGATCTGGCAGGGTAAGTATGCTCTGGGTCCCTTCAGTGAAACTGTGTCATCTAGTGGGACCCTGTAGACAGCTTAGGAGGTGGTCTTGAAGCAAATATTCAGAAATTGTTATGTAAACAAAAAGGACAGAAGCATACCTTAAATCCTAGGAAAGGAGATAGTATTAAACAAGATTCAGATTGACTCTTCCTTGACTCACTGGGGTATAAGGGGGAAGGGTGGAAAAGCACAGACTTGCAAGATTCTGTTACTGTAGCCTATCTCAATAAAGTATAGTTCTGGTTTTCTTTCTTGGTTTCCTAATCTGATCTACCTCGTAGCAATGACAGACCCAGTGGCCCTTTGCATCAGCCTCCCCACTGAGATCCAGATGGCCCCAATCCTGTGTGCCTACCAGAAGGTTTTGAAGACCTGGCTGTTCCCTCAGGTGCTGCAACCAGATTGTTAGTGGATTCCCAGGATGTGTGTTTTGTTCTGAACTGTGAAACAGTTTTATGAGGACCTTTGGTTATTTTTTATTATGTGTTGCTTTATGGCTGTTGTTCTGGTGAATTCCTCAAAGAAACTCACTGGAAATTGCAGGGAGCAATACTAAGGAAAGATGATGGCAGGAGCAGTAAAGAGGTGTGTGATGCTGAAAGGGCCATAGCCAGCACCCCAGCACTCTTTTAACCAAGGACCAAGAGGGACATAATGGGCTAGAAGGTTCCAGTGGCTGCCATCTTGGTTCTTCAAATTGTCTTTGGATTCTGATATCTTGGGGATGAAGCCCAGATGCAGCAGCTTTGCACAAGGACCAGGTAACCCGGGTTCAACTCTGTCATCTTCCATGGAATGTTATCGAGTGACTTTAGACAAGTTGCTCATGCTCTCAGGCTAATCTACAGCACAAAGTTATGTGGGAAAAAGCAGAGGAAGGCAAGCTATGTATGCAGCCTTGTGCTCTTAAATAAGAGGTTGGATACACAGTTAACAAATGAATACATACTGTAATTAAGATGACAGCTTCATTTTCCTAAATGTGTAGAGAGGTGTACAACATCCTGAGTGTGTGTCAGTACAAGGCATGTGTTAGTTGGTGGAATGTAGACAACACTATATTGGCTTGCAAGGTAGTCTCTAGAAAAGAGATCCTAGCTTGCATAGAATAGGATGAACATGCTTGGGACAAAATTCTGTCCATGTGGCATACTGGCCCATGTTGGAATTTCTTTGTTTTTGCCCAGACAAGCCATTAAGATTACCATGGTAATTGAGTACTTCCTTAAGTATCAGCAGGGTGAAAAGGTCGAATTTAATCGTCCTCAGTTTGGGTTGTAATAGCTGCATTGCCTGGGGGAGGGCAGCTTGCTTGTTACTTGTTTAGTTTCGTTTTTGCGGCCGAGTAAGCAGCCAGGTGCTCTCTGAATCCGTGTGAATGCACAAGCCTGTAAATATGTTTTTTAGCTTTCTGTAAATAAATTTATTTTTATAGACATGCCTGGTGTGTGATTTTTCTGATCTCTCTGGACCAAATGCTTTCTAGCACTCAGACAGCCCAAAGGTGCTAAAACTGACCTATACTGTCCTCATTATTAGCACAGAATGCTCCATTTGGCACAGATATGACTAAGGCTGGTCACCTGGTCTATATACAGCTTTTGTAACTTACTAAAAAGTGTTACATGAAAGCCTTGATTGACTAAAGCCACAGTGTCAATAACTATGGGACCATATGGTGATGACTGTAACATATGGAAGATTGCAACGTGGAACATAATGAGTAAATGTAAAGAGCATGAATTAAAAAAGAAAAGAAAGAAAAAATAGATATGTATATCTGTGAAATTAAAAGAAATGGAAAGGACGTAATAGATCTGAATGTAGGTGCTTTGTTCTTATGGTATGGAGTTGATGAATATATGCAGGGAAGTGAAGACACAGGTTTAGCTTTAATTATGAACTAAACTATATGCCAGGAATTATGAATTGATAACATCCTGTTGTGGATGCATAACAGGAAGAATCTATAGGTTGGTGATAGCTGTCTACTACACTCTGGTGATAATGGAAGAAATAGGTACATATTTTGGGAAAAATTGGACAACTTTCTGAATAAATATTATCCAGGGTAGAAAATTATTCTGCTAGGTGACATGAATGGGTGGGTAGGAACAAGATGAGAGAGCACAGAAAAAATGATTGGACCATTCAGATACTTAAGAATGAATGAAAATTATGACTGGTGATTGTAAGCTTAGAAAAAGGTCTGTTTCTTCCAAATACTTGATTAAGCATAAGATTATTCATACATACACTTGGCAAAGGATTAAATATAAAAACCAAGATCACGGTTGATTTCACTGTTTATAATGAAAGATTAAGAAAATTAGTGAAGGATACAAGGATAATGAGAGGTTCTGAATGTTGTACAGACCATTTTTTACTAGTGTAAACATTGGATCTTGGGGGAAAATGGAATGGAAGAAAAGGAGAGCAATGAAAGAAACTGGATTGACAGTAATACAACTTCAGGAAGAGAAACCACTAGTCTGGGATGTACAGTAAAACATTAGAGGGTAGATTAATCCTTCACTAGAATGAATGGAAAGAGGATGTGAACATTGCACAAAAAGAGTGAGAAGAATTATGTTACAGAGAGCAACTTGTCATAATGTTGAGCTGCACTAATGGGAAGTATTTAAAAGGATGCTTGATGGACACATGGAATAGAAGAGGCTGTGAATGAGAAAAATGATTAGAAGAGAGTTAATGATGAAAAAAATAGAATGAGGGAAAGATGCTATTTAATGTGTATGGAGGTAGCTGCAAAGAATACAGTGAAAGAGAGCAAGGAATGGTTAAAATTAAAAGGGCAGAGAAAAGTCAGAGTGAATCTGATGGAAATAAAATATTGTACTGAAAATGCATGAAGAGTGTTAGACAAAGAGCCACCAGCAAACTGAATGATATTAAACAGAAAAGTGAAGAATGCTATAAGGATCAGAGTCCCCGCAAAAGATGAAAAGGATGTCATCAATGTTGTGGGAATGTTGACTGGAGAAATGTTAAAATATGGAAGTGCAGTGTGATTTTACACAAGGCAGCGGGTGTGCAGATCAGATTTTTGCTCATCAGCAGATCATTGAGAATGTAAGAAAAAATGTTTATTATTGATTTAGAGAAAGCGTATGGTAAATTGAGTAGGGTTGAATTATGGAATGTTTTGCACAAGTATGATTGCATAAAATGATGAAGCTTGTACAGTATATAAATGGAAGTAAAATATGCATGAGAATAAATGGAATGTTTAATGAATGATTCAACATAGAGCAAAGATGTGTGACATCCTGCTTGTGGTGACATACAGTAAGAGGTGTATTGGTTGGAAATGTGAATGATGTTTTGTTTTTTGTGCTGCGTTGTTGATTGAAAATCCAAATCTGCAGTGAACATTAGATTGTATGATGCAGTGAAAATTATGGTTTGTTGTTTATTTGTTCAGTTGCTTCCGACTCTTTGTGACTTCATGGACCAGCAGAAGATTAATGTATCAAAGACCAGGATAGTTGTGTTTGAAATGGAAAATGAAGGATTGCAAGTTATATTTACATGGAGAAAAATAGAACAAGTAGATAAATTTGTATGCAGGTAGTCCTCAATTATTGACCACAGTTGGGACTGGAAACTCCATTGCTAAGTGACAGAATCCTAAAGCGAGACATCACATGACCGTGACTTGCAATTTCACTGCCGACTTCTCCATTGACTGCTTGTTGGAAGCTGGCTGTGAAGCCCTCACATGGTGATCATGGGACTGCAGGGATGCTGCGACTGTCATAAATGCATGCCAGTTGTGAAGTGCCCAAATGGTGATTATGTGACTATAGGGATGCGGCAGCGATCATAAGTTTGAGGACCAGTCATAAAGTTACAACCAGCACTGTTGTAACTTGAAACACTTGCTAAACAGGGCAGTTGTTAACCAAAGACTACTTGTACTTTGGCAGAATAGTTACTAAAGTTGAGAAAATTGATAATTTTAGAACATGAAAATGCTGGTTGAAAATAAGATGTAATACATGGTCTGATGCAAGTAGTATTTGTCCATAGAAGTGACAACATTTGTAAGTAAAAACATGCTTCCGCTCATTTTGTTATATGTAAGTGAGAGGTAAGTCAAGAGAAACAGAAGTGAATTTAATGTCATAGAAATGGGGTACTTAACAAGTTTGTATAAGGAAAGATAGGATCAAGAATGAATAACAGCTGAATGAATATGGATTGAAAACAAACATGAATGACCAGTATGGAAAAAGTACCTTCAAGTGGTTTAATCACACAGAGGGAATGAATGAATTGCAGAACAAATATTTGAAGGAAAGTGTATGGATTGAGAGGAGGGGGAACACTGAGAAAGCCATGGCTGGGTGGAGTTGCTGAGATCCAGAAAAGAGGGAAGTGAGAATTTAAAGAACAAAAGCCAAAGTATGAAGCAGTGTACAGATGGATTACAAGGATAAAACAGAATAGAGAGGTATACTGAATGGTGTTGGTGCATTTTAGCTGTTTTCTTTTTTTTAATCTCATGCTTTGAATTTCTTTGGGTTATTATTTCTTACTCCTTTTCTGTGTTCTGTACAATTCCTTTAAAATGTCCGCTTTTTGCTCCTCCTTGATCAGGGACGCGGTGGCGCTGCGGGTTAAACCGCTGCGCTGCTGAGCTTGCCGATCGGAAGGTCGGCGGTTCGAAACCGCGCGGCGGGGTGAGCTCCCGTTGCTCGTCCCAGCTCCTGCCAACCTAGCAGTTCGAAAACATGCCAATGTGAGTAGATCAATAGGTACCGCTTCGGCGGGAAGGTAACGGCGTTCCGAGTCGTCATGCTGGCCACATGACCCGGAAGTGTCCACGGACAACGCCGGCTCTAACGGCTTAGAAACGGAGATGAGCACCGCCCCCTAGAGTCGGACATGACTGGACTTTACGTCGAGGGAAACCTTTACCTTTACCTGATCTGGATCTTGCCCTTTCCAAGGTAAACCATGTTCCAAATGTATTAGAAAGAAGCTTGAATTTGCATTCAGATGCATTCTGCTCCTCTGTCTAATTTCTGAGCCTAAAAATAAATTATCTGGGAGTTATATAATGTAAGTGTCTTTGCCTTTTGGCTAACGTTAAAAATATGTTTATATCAGAGGGCCTTATTTCCACATGAAGATACATCCGATCATATTGTAGGTTGTTTTTTTTTTAAAAAAACATACCTATGCCCTTGCTATTTTAGTTACAATACTCTTGTCTCAGTGTGATTATAGGTTTTAAATTTAATTTTCTCCTCTCATTAATTGTCCTTTTTTGAAAATAAATAACATAGTTTTTTTAAAAGAAAAAAAAGATATCTCTTTGGCCAACCACAATTACAACATTCATCTCTTTGGTTAAGTATTTTTTGTGTCTTTGAGGATGTTGCAGGATAGACCAAACCACCCATTTAGCTTAGCAGAACTGTGTAGCCTGTCATCTTGTCTGTTCCTGGCATCTGAATGGCTAAATGTGTCATCCTGATCAAGATGAGTCTGCTATATTCAAGATAAGTATGCCATACAGTTATGTATATGGGTTTGTGCGGTAATTAGACTTTGATACTTTTTTCACCATTTTGTGTGTACATTTCAGGCTAAGAGCTGCATTCAATCTTTGAGTGGAATGCCAAAGTCTACACTCCAAAAAATAGGTGGGTCCAGGAAGAACTTAATCTAATTTAATGTCTTTACTAATTAGTTAAATCCAGGCTCTCAGTCTGTGGGTCATGATCTCTGGGAGGGGTGCAAAAAGGGTTTTGGAAGTGATAAGGCTTGTGCAGGCAGGACAGGGGCAGTCACTGTCAAATCTTGCTACCATTTTGCCTGGTCAAGCCCAGTTGAGTTTGCATAGGCAAAGTAGGGAGCAAAGCCAATGCAAGTTGTCACAGTCCTCTGCTTTTCCTGTATAACTCATCAGAATTACTCACTGGGAGGTTTTGTTATTTTTTTTGCCTTCAAGTCAGTGTTGTCTCCTGATTTCTGTGGAAGAAACTGCAAACAGAAGATGGCTCTGTTAAAAGCGGAGCCAACGACCGCAGTGGAATGAAGAACTGGTGAGCAGACCAGCTCTTCATAATTCCTCTCGGGACAAGGAGAGGACTTGAGATTGCCCACAGGTGCTCCGTACAGTTGCTCCATGTGAGGAGAGAGCAGGACAGCGGACTCAGGGGGTTTCGAGCTCAGGGAGATGAGGGAATAGCTGTGATGGATTTTGGTGGTGCCGCTGGTTCTCAGGAAGGAGGGAGCGCATTCCAAGGAGGTGGAGGAGATAAGAGGAGGCACAGTCAGGGAGGCAATGGTGGGAGGTGAAGAGGTTCAGGATAGCCCCACCCTAGAGTCTCCCAGGTTATTTCCCCTTTGGTTAGGTAGAGTAGCTTTAGTCTGGCAAGATTCTGTCTGTACGGTGTGAGCAAATAAAGAACTGGAGTTTGAATGGACTGACTCTTCGTTGTTCTTGGGCTGGGCCTGACAATAGCCATCTTTTTGCTCAAACTGCAGTCGGTACCTTAGAAAGGACACTAAGTTTGCATATTTCCTGTTCTAATCACTTTTGGAAATTGCTTGTTAACTGCTTTTCAGCTATTAGGAACCTTTGGATTGAGACGTTTTACAGCACTGGATGAGTTTCCTTCAATCCTTAACGAAAGAAGTTTAAATACAAGTTTAAGGACCTATTTTTTTTTCCTTTTGGAATAAAGAGCAAAAGGGTGATTAAATCTTTGATTCTGGAAAGTTACAAATGGACTAAGGGTCCAGATGGATTTGAAATAAGTTTTTGGCAGTAATTATAAGAAACATTCCCATGGGAAAATGCTTTTATTTTGAATTCTCTTAAAAAATTACATGATAGGATGAGACTTTGAAGGTTGGACACTAGAGGGAACCAAAAGGAACTAAAGATTACAATTAAAGGAGAAGAACATTTAAAATTGGACTAATACAGAATGGAGCAAAATATTTTAACATTGGACATATTGAAGGATATTTCTGAAGAATGGACCCAGAATTGCCTCTATAGATGGACTGTGTTTAAAAGATATTATGGAAGAAGAACAAGTTTTACCTGATAAGATTGAGACTGATCTGAACATAGATTTAAAAATGACAGGCTATAAGAATGATATGGAAAAAAAGATGCTACACTGGAGATTCAAAAGAAAGCTGCTGATATCTTAATAATTAAAACAGATATACAAATAACAAACCAAGAACATGACTGGGATAATTTTCATAAATTGGATTTACAAAAGAGGCTTGTTAAAGCTGAAGAATTTTTTGAGAAAGGACAAAGGAAAATGAAAAGAAATCAAGTTCTAGGACATTATTTGAAGGAACTAAAGATCAAAATCGTTAAAAGTAAAAGCAAGGAATATAAAGTTGTGATACTTGTGATGAAGGGGGAAGTAATTTATATATTTCTTTTATTTTTCTTTACCATATTCTTTTTTCTTTCTTTTCTATTTTACTTCCTATTTCTTCTCTTTTCTGTACTATTTTTATTCTTTTTTTAGTTTGTATTAATTTTTATCTTTGTAATTGTAATTGTAATAGCAATTAACAAAATTACTGTTCAAAAAGACTCAGTGTTGACTCCTGGTGACTTTCTGGATTAGTTCCTGCAGTTTACTGGGCAAGGGTTTTTCAGAAGTGGCTTACCATTGCTTGCTTCCTGGGGTTGAGAGAGAGTGACTGGCCCAAAGTCACCCAAAGTCAGGGACTAAAACTCCCAGTCTCCTGGTTTCTCGCCTGGTGCCTTCACCACTTCATCAAATTCGGTCTCTTCATCAGGAGGGGCTGCATACATTTATTTATCATTTTAGGGGGTATTGCAAATTTTGCAATCCCTGAATTAAATAGTTAATAAATTGTTTACTATAAATCCATTATTTAAGTTAAATAATTGATCACTTCCCATGTATTGAATCATGCTCTGTCATGTTAAAAATTACATTTCTGCAGAATGTGCAACGGAATTCAGTGGGCCGCTCCCTGGACTGAACCTTGAGGCTAAACCCTGACTGCCCTGTGTCTCAGGTCATGCTCCCATAACTCAGGGCAATTCCAAAGAGAGCGCTCCTTGACCTTACCAGTCAAAACTCACCCTATCTTCTCTTCCTTAATGCTTTTCTTTATGGGAATTAAAAGGGGGGGGGAGATGTTGCTAGACAAGTTGGCTTTTACAGTCTGAGGCACCACATTACAGAGCTCTTTTGTCTCTGATGGACAGAAAGAAAGAGATTATCGAAAAAGTGATGCAAGATAAGCAAGCCTTTACAAATGGAAGACACTTCCATCTGATGTCCTCATTAAATTGTGTACTAGGGCAAATGTGCACTAAAATTTTCTCCTAAAAGCATCTAGGAAAATGGTGGGGAAAGATGGAGAGTGGAAAATGTCCTTTGCCCCTGCCATAAAATGTTAGGAACAAGGCAGAGCCTTGTTAAAAGCATCTCTGAGAGCATCCCGCTCAGTGGCGGACTTCGAGCAGGGAGATAGCTATTTTGCATGTAATTTGCAGGCTGTTTTGTTTAATGGATCAGTTAACGATCTGAGTCAGGTTGTTTACTGAAGCAAGCTTGATTTCTTGCCAAACACATTTCTCTTGGAAGATCTCAGGCATACTGAGACAAGGAGGAGCCTCAGAAAAAGCAGGATCTGTAGCATCAGAGTTCATTATAACCAGGGTGTAGCAAGGGAAATAGGAACCAGGGCTGAGGAAGAAATGCAGTAACAAGCAACCAAAGCAGCAGAGAAAAATGCTATCCAAGTCAGAAGGGATATAATACTGAAGGTATCTTCCTACTGTCCACGAAGAATGTCACGTCCAGCAAATAGAAGACCAGAGAACCCCAAAATCGTAAGGCGGGCTTGTGTATCTAACAGCTACCAAACTTTGTCATGCTTGTTATTTTAAGGAGGTGTTGCTTCATTATCCCTCTTGAATGTGTTTTGTGAGCTAGGTATACTAGTGAAGCCTTCACTGTTTACATTTTAAATAGGGTGAGTAGGAAGAAGGAACTCTTTTTGACCAAACCTCCAGTTCCAGTGCTTGTGGTTACAACTATGATGATTTTCCACAAAATTGAATCTATAGAAGACCCACAAAACCACTGGCATTCTTGGGCTTTGACTGGCATGCTACTCCTTTAGAAAATTCCAAGACAATAGATGGTCATAGATGCCTGAAATAATTTCTTCCTTTCTCTCCACATATTCTTCCTTCCTTCTTTCCTTCCTTCCTTCCTTCTTTTCCAAGGATCTCCAGGGAGTTTCCCTTCTGGTTATGCAAGGGTGTGAATCCAGATATATTTTCATGTGTTACGTGTTTTCATTAAAATATATTTAACTATGCAAGCAATAAGATTTAATCCCTCAGCCACGCCCAGTGCAGAGTCAGAGAAAAAGAAAAATATGTTATTAATCTACATTTTATTTTGACCTTTCTGACTTGCTCCTGTTGTTATGCTTCTTAAACTTTTCTAATTCCTTGAACCAGTTTGATACTGAATTGTCCTTAAGATGGTAAGTTGTTTCTTAAAGCAGCAGGTTTTGTAAGCTTTTCTAAATTCTCAATGAGGCAAAAAAAAAAAAACCCAAACCCAAAACATTTCAGTTGTTTTGTATCTGTACTGGAATGGCCTAAGGAGACATTTTTATTGAAGATGCTGCCATTTTGCCTCTCCAATAATTTCAGCTCCTGATATTCTGGACAGGTCTTCATATTTTTTCTTCTAGGCCACCAGGTGGCAGCACCAGCAGTGGTAGTGCCTTTAAATTTTTTCTCATTGGATGCATTTCTTTTCTCAAATTGGAGCAAAAATTACCCATGCAAACTCACACTATACCAGTGTTTCTCAATTTCAGGAGAATTCTGGGAGTTGAAGTCCATCCATCTTAAAGTTGCTGAGATTGGGAAACACTGCACTACAGTATATATCCCCTAAAGGCAAATACACATTTAAGTAGTCCTAATACCATGTACAGAAATATACATGACTGATTGCAAACCTAGTTTTATATAACTCCAATTAGGAGATAAATTCTGTTGTGCTTCTTATTGGTATTATTTCTCACTAACTGGCTTACTGCTATATAACGTTTTCTTTTGATTAGTAAACTGCCTTTTCATTTCATTTCATCATAAATCATTTTTTTAAATTAAAAAAAATCAGTCAAGATATTTTGTGCTCCCTCCTTTTTTACTGCTTTTTATGTTATAGGACTGGCATTTGCCCACCATTTCATCCTCTGCATCAGCTCATCACATGGTATGCATCTATCCTAATTTTTGTCACTGGGTACTGGGATATTTGGGGCATTCAGATTGGCATATATGGCTCTATTATTTTTTGTCAGCACATGTGCAGTTTTGCGGTGAACACTGCCTGGATTCACATACTGCACCAAACCAGGCCACTGTGTCTGGTGTCACATTTCAGACTAAGTCATAAAACCTGATTAACAAGCCACAATCATGGGGGTTGCTCAATATGACAAAGCAAAACCACTTTTTGGCTTTGTGTAATATGTGAACCCAGATCCTGTCTCGGTTCTCTGTTTTTTTCATTAGAAAAGGTATGTATATAGTGTAGAGTTCTTGGGGTACAGGACTGTATGTTTTTCTTCAATTCTCATTCAGTATTTCCTGTGATTGACAGAGCAGAGAACTTTTTGTGCTCACCTATGGTGCTTTGGTAGCCCAACTGTGTAAGGATTATGAAAAGGATGAAGATGTGAACAAATATTTGGAGAGCATGTAAGTACAAGACTGCAAGAAGCAGCATGACGTTGACTCAAGAAAGTTGAGGAGACATGGCTAGTTGTCTTCCCTGTTCTACAGTCTGTTTACCTGGCAGTAGATGTCAGGTTGGGGAACTTCCACAGGATTCTGTGTCTACTCCCCAACCTGTTTTGAAGCTGACCATCCAATCCTCTGCATTGTTACTGAGCTTGGAATGCTGGGAAAATTCAGAGATGACTGTAAGCCAATCAGTGTTGCTTTCAGCTGACCAATAGAAGTGTACAAAGATCTTCAGGCTGTGTCCCCTAAACTAGTGAAGGACCTGAATAATGAAAATCTCTCTACACTTCAAGCCAAAAGGCAACATTTTAAAATGCGAATGTTCCTCCTCTGCCTCCATGTTGCTATGCTGGGAAGTTATAGGAAGGGATTTGTTTTGCCCCTCACCGCCCCCCCCAAAAAAGGAAATAAGCTGCCTTGATTAAATTCCTTTACCTGATGTTTCTCCCAGTACCTATAACCATGGTTCTTGTGAGTAGACTGAAGGAAATTAATGTTTGTTTCTGGGTCCAGAGGCTTCTCTTTCTTCTTCCATTTAAGATCAGTAAATGCCCCAACTTCCAAAAAATATTGCTTATTTCAATTTGGAGTCATACTACTTCGTTGCTTGGAAAATGCACCTCTTCTCCAGAGTATTGCATCCATTGTTTTATTTGCATTAACCATGTTTTATCCTGCCTTTATGCCAAGATGCCTAAAGTGTCCAGTTTATATTCACATCAACTCTGTCAGGAAATTCAGCTGAAAAAAATGGTGGTTAGATCAAGATTATCCCATAAGTGATTTAACTGCTGGTCTTTGGCTATGTTCTCATTCTGACAGTTCCAACATGTGGAGGTTGGGAGCACAAATGATCAAATACTTCTTCAAATTTTTCTTTTTCTTTCCTTTGTCACACTTCTTTCTTTCCTTTTGTATTTTCCTGTTTGTATTTTTTATAGCCTGTAATGGCTTTTATTCATTTGATTGTGTAATTCTTAATAAAATTATTTGGAAAAAAAAAAAAAAGAACTGAGAAAGGCACAACTACTTTGTCTTCCTTCATCAAGGCAGCAGTTTAAACCACGAATGAAAATGCAGCAAAGGAAAGGAGACAACAGAGTTGAAGATAATCAGTTGATTCATTTGTTTTTTCCTGCTCTGTCTTCCTGTCAGGGGATACAGCATCGGCATCAGATTGATTGAAGACTTCTTGGCTCGCTCTGCTGTGAAGAAGTGCCGCAGTTATTCTGAAACTGCAGACATAATTGCGCAGGTACCCAAAGATGCTGATTCTCCTTCATCTGACAAGTCTGAGCCCATCCTTAGCACTGCATTCCCAGTCTGGACCCCTAACAGCGGAACGTAACCCAGATAGAAAGATTCACAAGGAGTCTCACTGGTTAGGCTTATTGTCAAGAAGGTCCGGGTTAATATACCCAGAGACTTGGAAATGGAATAAGCCCAAACTTTAGTACCCATTTATCAGTGAATTCATTAAGGAACGGTCTCTGAGAGCTGTTTGTTCCTCTTTTTCCAGAATGGAAGACCAAAGGGCTAACCACCCTTTTCCCAAATAAGACTGACATTACAACATCCAATTGCTTATCATTATTAAGGTTTTCAGATACTAGCCTCAGAGATCTCTCTTATGCCCCCTTTCTTACCTGTGTTGGATGCCAGTCCTTGAGATTCCCAGCTAATAAAACTGTTGGTGGGAATTTGGAAGTTATAATCCAATACATTTGAAGGAGACTTAATTGGGAAGTGCTATCTTAGCCTAGCAATTACACAATTTCTGAGTCCAATTTCCAAATATGTGCCTAAGAATCACATTACTAGAGTTTTTACAATTATATGTACAGTGGATATAAAAAGTCTACACACCCCTGTTAAAATGCCAGGTTTTTGAGATGTAAAAAAATCAGACCAAGATAAATCACTTCAGAATTTTTTCCACCTTTAATATAACATACAAGCTGTACAATGCAATTGAAAAACAAACTGAAATCTCTTAGGGGGGAAAAATAAAAATAAAAAAACTAGAATAATGTGGTTGCATAAGTGTGCACACCCTTAAACTAATACTTTGTTGAAGCACCTTTTGATTTTATGACAGCATTCAGGAGTCTATCAGCATCTTGCCTTGGGAATCTTTGCCCACCCTTCCTTGCAGAAGCACTCCAAATCTGTCAGATTGTGAGGGCATCTCCTCTGCTCAGCCCTCTTAGGTCACCCCACAGATTTTCCATTGGATTCAGGTCCAGGCTCTGGATTCCAAAACTTTGATCTTCTGGTGAAGCCATTCTTTCATTGATTTGGAGGTATGCTTTGGGTCGTTGTCGTATTGAAAGGTGAAATTCCTCTTCATCTTCAGCAGTTTAGCAGAGGCCTGAAGGTTCTGTGCCAAAATTGACTGATATTTGGAACTGTTCATAATTCCCTCCACCTTGACTGAAGCCCCAGTTCCAGCTGAAGAAAAGCAGCCCCAAAGCATAATGCTGCCCCCACCAGGCTTCACTGTGGGAATGGGGTACTTTTGGTGATATGTGGTGTTGTTTTTGCACCAAACATACTATTTGGAATTATGGCCAAAAAGTTCAACCTTGGTCTCATCAGTCCATAATACATTTTCCCAGATGCTTCTGTCAGACTTGATGTAGGTTTTTGCAAAATGTAGCTGGGCTTGGATGTTTTTCTTTGAACATTTTTTTATGAGAATCTTATTTAGCACTGCAGAAATTGATAATGGAAAAACAGGTTAAGGCCAGGAACTCAAAAAAAGTATAGCTCTGGAGACTTTTCTCTAGAACTACTTGACTGCTTGTAGGTATAAAAAGAAAGCACAAAACCCTTCAGAAGGATTTTTGTAAAAGGTGGCCTTGCAGAATATATGGTCAGGTAATGGAATCCTTGGATATAAGAGATAGCAACAAATTCTAGTATACTATTGGTTGGCATCTGGGCCCAAACACTCATCTTCTGGCATGTCATATTCCAGGGAAAATCTGTGTGATTTTCTTCCAGGCTCTTTATGTTAGTTACCAGGCCCATCAGGGAAACTTGAACTTGCTCTATCAGCTGTCTCTGCCAGATTGGCTGTTCACCTCAACTGCAGAAATGGAGAAATTGATCTATCAAGTGAAAGATGGCAAGGTCCCAGATAATGATCTTATTCTAGTAGCATTGCTTAAATCTAATATTGACTGGTGTGAACCAGTTCTGGCACAACTATTTATCTGTATTGACAAATCAGCCCAATTAACAAATGACTAGGGCCCAGCAATTGGTATCCCCATTTATAAAAACAGGATAATAACGACATTCAAATAAATTGTAAACCAGTAAATCTCCTGAATAAAATGAGTAAATTATATGTGAGACCTATATATTGGAAGATATTAGATTGGATAGATCAAGATAAAATCCCAGAAAAGGAGCAATGTAGAGTTTGGGTTGGACGCTCAACTGTAGAATAGGCTTTCATGTTGCAACATTTAGTTGAAAAATACACCATCAAGCTCAGAATAGCCCTTTAGGCAGCCTTTACTGATTTCAAATCCTGTAATTGACTTTCTTTTCAGAGTAATACTGTCATGAGTACGGATGGTGAGCAGGAGGGGACCCCTGTCCAGGGGGAAAACACATGCATAGTTTAGAGGCTTTGACCCTTCCTTCAAAGAAACTCAGAAGAGAACCGCCTTGAGTTTTGGGGTTTATCTGTCTGGGTTTCCCATGCTCCTTCAGTTTGGTAGGATTTTCTGTCTACTAGAGCAGTTAATAAACACTAGAGACTAATTTCTTGTCTCAGCGTGGTTTTTTGCTTAAGTCAGGACAAATGCTGTGGAATGAACTCAAGAATTCCACAATTGACAAGAACTTTTTAATGCTGATGTATAAGTTACATGAAAGAGCAGTTTTGAAGGATAACTCCTTTGCCTTGTTCTAACCTAAAAATGAGTCAAGAAGAGCTGTATACCAGTCGCTTCTACTTTTAAACGTTTATGTTAATTTAATGGTGAAGCATCTAAGGATTTGGATATATGTGCTATTTGGAGAGTAACTGTCATTTTAACTTTATCAGATGATGTGCTGATACCATCACAGTCTTCAACTGGTCTTAGAAGGTCCCTAAAGTACTGCTTTGATGCTCAACTTGTAATTGATTATCTTACGACCAAGATTATGATCTTCACTAAAGGATTAAAAGCATACAAGAGGGCAATTGGTGATTAAGTGATTTAAATATCTAAGGGGAAAAAAAAAAGGCTGATTGACAAGCAAACTTGACTGCCCAGAGAACCAGAACTGCTGTCCTGAGATTCTTCTACAGGAGAGGAGGCAAGATTGTTTCAATGGCCTTTAAGCTATTCATGGTCAAAATGCTGACCAATTCTTAGTGGAGTTCAGTTAGGCCCTGATCAATTTTACCTTCTACATTAGCTCTTTAGAATAAATACAATCCAGTTTTTTGAAAGCTCTGTTACTAAGTATTAAGATAGGTATCTAATTCTATACTTTGGCTGGACAGAGGGTTACCAAGGACTGAAAGAAGAGTGGGACTTTCCATTCTCAAGTATTGCTAAAATTGAAATTTTGCCTGTCAGGTTTATATTCATACATGTTGCTGACCATTTCCAATCAATTTGGAAAATGATAGTTCATACAATAATCATCATATAGAACTTACTACACCACTACTGCTACACTTTCTTGGGCACTCAAGCTTAACTTAGACTAAAAAGACATTATGTCTAAACAATTTTAAAAGAAACTCCCTTTATGCTAATGGACTGACAAGAACTCATTTTCTGACACAATGTTCTGCTCTCCTAGAAGAGATAACTGTTTTGGAAATGATGGGTGTGAGACTAAAGTTTCTATGAGTTTTTTTTTTAAGACAGCCAACCTAATAATATCTCCTCACATTTATTTTTCAGTTAACATAATCCAGGTCAAAGAAACAATTCTCTGAGCCCAAGGAAGCAGGATAGAAGGATCATGAAACCAATGCTTCTACAATGGGTGTTGTCAAAAATAGTTTCCTTTTTTCTCCTTGCCAATTTTTCTGCAAACTGGTTCAGTAGTAGCACTCAGCCTGAACTGCTACTCTATCTGTTCTTGTGATCCCAGGGTGACAAGAAAGGAGCAAGAGGCTTTTTCTCTATTCCCATTGTTCATTACAGCCCAGACACTTGAAGTATTCCAATGTTCGTTTCAATGGAATATGGAATGTTTAAACAGTTCAGATTTTGTCTTGACAAAGTGCAACAAACTCAAAATGTTTCCATGGAACATTCCAGATGAGATGTTCAGGTTTAAGCTCTAAAACAAAACACATTTTCTATTTTGTGCACAACTCCAGAAAGAAGCATGACTCTAAACAGACATAGCTAATGAGTGTGCCTGGATTTCTTTTTTATGTAATAACCAGGAGGGTTGTTTTCATTCAGATTGTGAATTAGTTTCCTTCCAGCTGAAATCCTGATGAAGCTCACATACACACACTGCACTGGAGTGAGCTTCAGAGTGGAAAAGCCCCTACTGGCATTAGTGTGGATTCTCCCACCCACCATAAAATTATTTGCAACATGAAGAAATAAGTCTTGTCAACTTCATGCTGAGGAGGGCAGAAACATTAAGCCTCTCAGCATGCTGTAGTTCTCTTAACGAAAATCATGGCAGTACCTGTACTAAATAAAGGAAATGTCCAAAATTTATTTATTTATTTAGGATAACATATAGTTTGACCAAGTGATGATGTGGCACACATTTTCCATTCCATTGTCAGGTTGCTTTTAAGATGTATCTGGGTGTCACCCCTACTGTGACTTGCAACAATGCAATGGGAAATGAATTTTCTCTCATTCTGGGCAAGAATCCCTTGGTAGATTTTGTGGAGGAGCTACCAGCAAGTCGATCATCCCTTTGCTATTGCAGCCTGTTGTCTGGGACCATCAGAGGTGCTCTGGAAATGGTAAGAAAATGAACGCTGACTCTTCCTTCTCTGCCCTTTTCTGCCCACACACATACATACACACACAGAATAGCCTCATACTTATTTGTTCCTAACCATGATGCTGCCCCATTGACAATACACATGCATGACATCTTGACACAACCTCCAACATTTAGTACTTGTATTGCAACCGCTATGTAAGAGGTGGAGTCCCTTTCCCCCTGTGGACACTTATGATCAGCCTGATTGAATGATTTTACAGACCCATAATTTTAGATCATCACGCTGTGTGAACTCACCTATTATGGTTTGTAACCATGGCTTATTGTTTAGTATGCAGTACAAACCCAGCCATATATTTGTAGGCTGGTATACAATTTTGTGGGTGTGTGCCTTCAAGTCAGTGTTGACTCCTGGTGACTGTTTGGACCAGTCCCTACAGTTTTCTTGGCAAGATTTTCAGAAGTGGTTTGCTGTTGCCTTCTTCCTAGAGTTGAGAGAGAGTGACTGGCCCAAGGTCACTCTGTTCCTAAGGTTTAGTCTCCCAGTTTCTAGCCTGGGGCTTAACCACTACAGTACACAAATGCCTCTAGCCATAAGTGTTACCCATGATTTATTAGATAAACCAAAACTATCAGGGTTCACAGAAAACTTTAATCTAAAAACAAATAAGTTAGGTTAAGGCTTAGTGTGATCTACAGATGCTATTAGCCTTTTGTAAAGAAATATGATGAATTTGACATAGAGGAAACAGATTAGATAAGGCTAATTGTCCTTCTAGGCTTATATCTTGCTTTCAGCAACATTCTGTGCAAATGTTTTCTGTGTGGGCATTTGTGTCTGGTATTTTACCTTTTGAGAGCCAGTATGGTATAGTGGTTAAGGCACCAGGCTAGAAACCAGGAGACTGAGAGTTCTAGTCCCACCTTGGGCACAAAGCAAGCTGGGGGACCTTGAGCCAGTCACTCTCAGCCCTAGCAAGAGGCCAATGGCAAACCATTTCCAAAAGAACCTTGCCAAGAAAACTGCAGGGATTTGTCCAGCCAATCACCAGGAGTCAACACTGACTCAAAGGCACAAAAATAAAATAAAATAAAATAAAATAAAATAAAATAAAATAAAATAAAATAAAATAAAATAATAAAATAAAAATAAAGTGTCATTGACATGTACACTTAAAAACACTTAGAATTCTATGCATGAGCCAAATTGACCAAGTTTGCAAGTGGATCTCATATAGAAGGTATAGAAATGGTGCCCTAAAAATTGGAAGGTGAAGGTGAAGTGAGGAAGTACAATATTTTATGGGTATTTAGCAGTTTATATATATATATATAACATCCTGACTTGCACCCATATTTTCAGCACCAGGTAAAAGCCTTATTATTTTTCCTGGCCTTATTTGGTGGAAACTCAGGATATATATTTAACAAATAATGAAATACCCCATTATTGTATGGCTTTACTGTTATTAACTTTTTCTCCCTGTTACTTGTATTTGATTTTTTATCTTCAGATACACCTAGCAGCTGAAGTGACTTTCCTTCAAGACACTCTGAAAGGGGATGAAGTGACAGAAATTCGAATCACATTCTTGAAGAAGGCTGAAACCAAGAAACACAAAATAAATAAGTGAAGCTGTTATCTGAAGTAATTACGTACATATGCTCAGCCAAGCCTTTGTAGCTGACTAGAAAGTGAAACTTTCCAATCTAGGAAGGACCATCTCCCCAGAACAAGGCTGAAAACAAACCTTTTTCAAGGCCAGGCCATGTATGTCTAGAAGCTTGTAGGAGGAGCGAGAATTAGCATACATTTCCCCCAAGGGAAAGTGTAATACTCCAAATGGATTACCAGGAGCTGGGTGTTGAATATCTAAGGAATCTCTGCTCCCTCAAAAATATCTTTGCGTGCTGTGTCATATTTATTTGGAGCTGTGCTCCATCTGCTTCCATGAGGTAAAATTCAGTGCAAGGCTGTGAGGCACAAGGCTTTCTTAAGAGTGGCATTTGTCCTGAGGAATTCTTTGCCTGAGGGATCTTTCTTAGTTTTTAGAAGGCTAGACAAGGAAGTTCTGTGAGATGCAGCAGACAGGACTAAATGCAACCACCGAATCTCCTTTCTATGGCCATTACAGCTCCTTCCAGTCATACCTGCCCCAAATCAATCTCATGAGGTAGGCAATATAAAAGAAGATAACCCAGCCCTAAAATAAGTTCAAGATGCTTTAAAAGCAAAACCAAACAATGGCCCCTAATACTTTCCCTCCTCAGAACCCGGACTGCATCCATGATACCATCCTGAAGACTTTGCCTCTTTACTCTGACTCTTGCGTTTCTTGGGCCACCATTTAGACGTGGCCCACATCTTTTGTCAGGATTCTGATGGAACTGGCTTCTTCTTGGACTATCTCTGTTGATAAAAGGATTTGCCCAATGTTATTTTTATTTTATGCTTTTGACTTTAAGGTGTGTATAACTTCTATTTAAAGGGGTGGAAAGGGTGAATAAGACACATTTCAGAAATACGTTATCTGAACCAAATTGTGCATGGACTTAAGAAATTATATGAGAATGTAAAATATATTTTTCTGTTTGAGGATCACTATTCTGTCAAAAGCAAAATTATGTATCAAATAATTGCCCTCTTGGGGTAGCCTTCATTTATGATAAGAATTTTACTAATGTCTTCCTTTGGCATAACATTCAGTGGGCAAAAGGAGGATCAAGACTTAACCTGACAAATGACTGTAGCTTTCGTTATGCAACCTTAACAGAAATATGGCTTCTGGGAAATATGCTTCCAAAGACTTCCTGAGCATAGATTAATAAGTTCTAGGTTCTTTGAAAATTGTATTTGTAGGGATTATACCAAAAGTCCATGGGAAATTCCAATTTTCAGGGATCCTGATTTGCAATATAAGTGTCATGAGCACTGATGATGAGCAGGAGGGGGCCCCTATCCAGGGGGGGAAACGCATGCGTAGTAGTGAGGAGTTAAGCAGCCATTCAAAGAGACACAGATCAGACCCGCCTTAACTTATGAGGTTTATCTGTCTGGGTTCTTCCCACGCTTCTTCAGTTGTTAGGATTTTCTGTCTAATGTAGCAGTAATAAACACTAGAGACCTACTCCTCGTCTCAGCGTGATTTCTGACTGTTAGGACAATATGGTTGCTGTATTATTCGAAGGAAGGAAGGAAGGAAGGAAGGAGTTATGTAATTGCCTATTTTATTCATTTATTTAACAATATTTATAAGCCTTCTAAACCCATATGGACTCTGGGCAGTGTACAACAGTTAAAGTACAACAAAATAAACAAAACAATTAAAAGAATTATGACACTGAATTACATTTTATGATCACCCAAATAGAACTACAGGCCAAAAGCCTGCTGGAATAGTACTAATGTAGCTTGCTTCCTAGTTAAATGTTGGAGCTGTACCCTTACTTCCAGGGATGAGATGTTCCACAAAATGGGAACTATCCCTGAGAAGTTCTGTTGCTGGTCCACCTCCTATGAATCTCATGCAGAGAGTGGGCCTTTTTTCTAGATATTGCTTTTAGCTTGAAACCTAAAATATGCTAAAGAAAAATTCAATTCCTGCACCTATGATTTCTGTATTCTTGAGATATTCATCAGATAAGATTAGGGTTGGGGGAAAAGGCACTTAATCTGCATTTTAATGCAAACCACCCTAATTTGCAGCCTCTTATGCATGTTAATATTTATCTTCTGAGGTCTGAATGTATAGCTTATGGAAAGGCATATTGAAATATGCAAGTTCGATTGAAATTGGCATACCAAAATGCCTCCCAAACAAAAGATAAATTAGGAAAAAACTGATAGCTGAAATATGCACAATTTGTACAAACAGAAACATTTGCAAACTAGTGCAGAATTTGAAAGAAATGAATTTTAGACTGGAAAAATGAGAAGGGAGGAAAAGAAAGGGGGCCTGAGAGACGATTTTAGTTAGGCTATTAGTCTTCTGCTCGCCCTATTTCAAAAGCAACAGTAGAAGCAGATTTGCCAACTGCAGCTACCCCAATTATCCCTTCACTTGATGCCTTGGGCTGTTTTGATTCCATTGCAGTGAAAAGCAGGCAGAGTAACCTTTCAAATGACCTACACCCCTATCTCAAATGGGTTTTTTTTTTTGTAAAACTGGACCCTGGTCTGCAGTTTTACATTTGCAGCCTCTTGCCTGAGGCAAAGAATTCCTTCTATCAGTATGATAGCATTCACTGATTGGTTAAGACCAAAAATGGTACTTGTCGAGACATGGATTTTTACCCTGAACGATTTGAGGAAGATATCCTATCATAAAAGCAATATGATATCCTGTCATAGAATGTTTTTTGGAGATAGTCCTTCTATGTATCCAGCAGCCCTTCTCTTTTTAAGTTAATTTGACTTGCCAGAATGGCTCAGAGCAGTGTTTCTCAACCTCAGCAACTTTTTCCTCAGCTGGCTGTGGAACTCTGGGAGTTGAAGTCCACACTTCTTAAAGTTGCTGAGGTTGAGAAACACTGGCTTAGTAGCTGAGTATTCAGAGCTTTTCTAGAACTGGAAAGTTTGTATTTGCTTTGATTATGGAAGCCTGGGTGGGGCCTTTTGTTACAGGCTTGGAAAATGAGGGAATATAGCATCAAGTTCCTCAGAGGATGGCCCCGTAATGTTAGCTAAATCAGGCAACAACCAGCTCTGACTATCATTCATGATGTTAGTCCTTTGAAATGAGAAACATCAAGTCACTAATAATCAGGACATATGAACACATCTTCAAAAAGCTGTAGTATTTCAACAAAAAATTAAAAATGCAACAAATCGCTATGATGCTAATAAGACAGGGAGGTTCTCAAGTTCTGTGGTGCTGTGAACCACCAGAATTTCAAATTCAGATTCACCTTTTTCATCACTGTTACCACAAATTTGGGAATCTGCTCTAAATGCTACATTTTAACTAAAGCTAAATTGACACCCTTGAGAAATGCAGTGGTTTGGGAATGGAAGTCTCTTAGGAAAAAAAATATTTCAAACAATTCTTTTTGAGCTGGATGGCATGTTTTAATAATGAAAGATGAGAAAATCCTGCCTGCTTTACTCAGAGAATTAAGACATTAAGAGAACTCACTTGATATTCCTCTTGAGTATGATAATGAAAGTGTAAATGCTCAGAGAGATTTTTTTCCCTTACTGTATTTAACTACCCCCTACATTTAATATTACTTAACTAAAGCAATATTAATTACTTTGTTATTATTATTAATTATTAAGTTACACAGTTAAAGCAATTTTTTTAAAAAGAACTTTACTAGATTTTCAAAGTAAAGTTAAAATACAGAATATAGAATACAGAAAAGCTAGAGTACAGAACTCAAGAAAAAAGAACTAAGTGCAGAAGTAGGAGGAAAATATAAAAAGAAGGCGACTTCCGACCTTCTCCAACACAGATATAAATGTTTATTACACAAATTTAATCTCTTACAATTAAACTTTTGCTATTATTATTTCTATAAAAACAAAAAAAATAATCATCAAACCCAAAATCAAGACTTCATTTTTTTTCATTACCAGCAAATAATCCAAAAGCAGTTTCCAAGTAGAAACAAATCCAGTCATGGTATTTTCTCTTATCAATACTGTCAGTTTTGCCATTCACACCAGTTCCATTGATTTAGCCATCTGTTCTTCCCTTGTGGGAATTTTGCATTTTCCATCTTTGTGCATATAAATGTCTTGCTGTTGTTATCATATACAAGAACAAAGTCCCATGTTGCTTCTCAAGCTATTGATCCTTCGAACCCAAAAGGAACAGTTCTGGTTTCATCTGTATATTCACTTTAAGAATCTTTTGAATTGTAATACATATTTGCTCTCAAAATTTCTTAGCCTTCCCACAAGTCCACCAAAGATGATAGAAGGTTCCTTTGCCTTGGGAACATTTCCAACAAACATCTGATACCCCTTTAAACATTTTTGATAACTTATCAGGTGTTAAATATCAATGGTACATCATTTTATAAAAATTCTCTTTCAAATTATAACTCAAAGTGAATTTCAAACCCTTGTTCCACATATTTTCCCATTGTTCAAGCTTGATATTACATCCAAGTTAAAGCAATTTTAAAGGCCTTACTAGTTAAGAAGTATTAATTGCAATCCAAAACCCTCTTGCCACACTACTGTTTCAAACTGGCTGGATGCAATATACTTCATGGCCAGAGTTCTACTGAACATACGTAAAAATTTGAGAGAAATGTTCATCCATAAACCACAATTGTGCACATCATTCAATTAAAAAGAAATAAGTAGAAATTACCGTTCTTTATTAGATGCCTAATTCCCAGTAGGTTCAACACAATCAGTGCTAAGATGCCAGCTAATTTTTTTTTCCTATTCTGCCTGGGCTACAAGCTGTTGGAAAGCCTGAAGCAAGGCCTTATCTGAGCTCAGACTTTGTCTTTATGGACAACCATGATCCCTGCTGGATGCACTCCAAGTTTTCCTTCCCTCTCAGCCAGGTAGAACAGGAAAAAATGTGAGGTTTTGGCTCAGTGTTAATATATGTGACAATTTAACAAGTGCTCCTCACAAACTGGACCATACTGGCTAAATAACACCCCTGGGTTGGTCTGTCTAGACAAACCATAATAGTAGTAATAGTAATAATAAAAATAGGAGGGCCATTTTGAAGTGTGTAGCTTGGAGACTGGACCCCAAGTCACAAATGCAGTAGGTAGCCCTTCTTGTATTTATCATCCCTGTCAAATTAAAAGGATTGACAATACTCCTTTTCTTAATCTCTTTCTTAATCAACCTTTTTGGGGTGATTATTAAGAAACAGGGTATCTGGTGGGAAAGCCTCACAGCTGACAATTGCTTCAAGTACAGAAGCTTTGTGTGAGGTTCACTTTTGGCTCTATTTATTTCTTAGAGATAAGAGGTAACTAAGATCCATTCGAGAAAAGTCATGTGACTGGAACTTCCAGGGGAGATATGGCGAACTGAAGACAGCTCTGTGAAAGCAGAGCCATTGACAGCGGCAAAGACCAAGGAACTGGTAACTAGATCAGTTCCTTGGAACCTCTCCAGGCAAGGAAAGGACAGGAAATCACCTACATGTGCTCTGGACAGCTGCATCTTGTGAGGAGACTATAAGACAGAGCTCTCTCATGGGTTGGAGCATTGGGAGATGATAGGATTGGCCATCTTGCTCTCAACCGCAGCAGAGACTTTTAAAGGACACCAATTTAGCAAACCTCACTTTCTAATCACTTTCAGAAATTGCCTATCAACTATTCTATAGCTATTAGAGACCTTCAGAATGACAGGTTTGGAAAGTCTTCATCAAGTGAATTTATCATCAACTCTGAACAAAAGAAAAGAATAATTACAAGCTTAAGAACTTAAAATAATTTGAAATAAACAAAAAGCTAAATAAGATTTTGATCTAAGAAAGTTATAAACAGATTAAGGGTCCAGATAAATTTGTAATATTGACTTTTACTATAAGATTTTGGAATTAACTATAAAAAATAAACAACTTCTCAGGGAAAACAGACTTATTTTGGTTATCCTGGCAATTGCAAGTCATAACAAAAGATAAATGATGATTTTAGAAGATGGAAGTTAGAGGGGACTAGAGATTTTAAGCAGAGACAAACAAACAAACAAAAAATACAGAACCTGATATCAGTTAATACTGGGACTTGCAGAATGATACAAAATGTTATAATTAATACTAATTAATATTGAAGGAGATATTTGAAGAATCGAGCCAGAAGTTAGTAACTACAACATCAGCACTATCAGTAATGATGTCTGCTTCTATGGATAGACTATGTCTAAGAGATATTAATGAAGGAATGACAGATGTGGAACAAATTTTATTTGATAAGACAGAGAAAGTACAGAATGTGGAACTACAAATGACAGACCAAGAAAATGATTTGGAAAAGGAGGTTTTCCTGGATATACAAAAGAACCTGGCTGAAGTTTTAAAAATTAAGAGGGAAATACAAATAATAAACCAAGAGAATGACCTGGAAAATGTATTCTTATTGGATCTACAAAAGAGGCTTGTTAAAGCCTTGAAGAAATCTGTGCCATGGGATAAAGAAGAATTGAAGAAAAATCAAATCCTATGACAATATTTGTTTGAATTAAAGATTAAGACTGTTAGAAGTAAAAGGAAGGAATATAAAGTTGGTTTATTTGATCAAGGTTAAAATAGGACATTTTGTTGCAATGTTCTGGCAACCCTTTATGGACTTTTTGCTGACAACAAGATTGAAAAGTTGATGTTTCATGGATTTTCTTATAGATAAGGGATGGGACAGGGGATGAGGTGATAATCTGTTTAACTTTATAGGGGGTGAAGAGTTATTAAATTTGTTTATACTTGTGTGATGAAGGTTGGAAGTCACTTCTTTATATATTTCTTTTCTTTTTCTTTATTATTATATTCTCTCTTTTCTTTTTCTTCTTTCTTTTTCTCTTTTCTTGCACTTTTTAGTCTTTCCATTCTCTTATCTTTCTCTAAGTTTAGTTTGTATTAGTTTTTACTATCATAATTAAAATTCTTAATAAAAAATGTATTTGGAGAAGAAAAGTCATGAGACTAAATTCATGAGGGGGCAGAAGCAGTTTTGCTTCTTATTAGATGAAAACCAGGCAATAAGAATCATGAGCACTCCAAGAAAGTAAAGTGATGAAATAATGCATAGTATAGCTATTAGCAAGCCTTGATACCTGCCATCCCTCCAAGGTGGACCAGACTAGGAAACCGAAGTTATGAATGCTAGTACTATTTTAAGGTTATAGTAACAGAATCTTTCAGGTGAATAGGCTTCCCCTTCCACCTTCATGAGAACTTGGGAGAGTCTTGTCTGGGACATTTTCTCAGGTTACAGTTGTTGTTGTTGTTACAATATTTGGACATCAGCATTTGCACCATCTACAAATTGCAAACAAGTGGGATATATATCTCCTTCAGCAGACTTAATGCTAGCACGCTGAGATTTTTGGCTGACATATTTATGTATCATACTGTAGCAACTGTCTTTAGGATTAAAGGCAAACAAGGAGGAAATGTTATCCCAGGCTTTGGTGCTTGGGGTTTGAAATGGTTCCAACTCAGTGCAATCAAAGAAAGTTTTAAGATTCCTCTCTGCCAACCTAGATGCGTGTTCTTTGGCCTTGGTCTCAAAAAGTTGTTGCTCCTTCTCCAGATATATTTTCCAGAATGCAAGATGAAGAACACTGACTGGAGAACGGCAGCGAATGATGCAGGTGGAAAGGAGGGTCACTGTGAAGACACTGGAAATCAAAATCCAGCCAAACACCTTGGGAAGAAGTACAGGAATGATAATCAGGCTTGCATCAAGGCACCTCAAGATTAAACTTCATTTTACATTCTGGGCATAGACTGTAACTGATCTGCATGTGTATTAACAGTCCAGAATTCAGAGCCATCACATGTAGGGAGAAAGGTTAAAGCTTTTCTTCTTAATTATTGCTTGCTTCCTGATATTTATCTCTTTCCCTTGAATGCAGGGACTGCTGAAGCAACACACCAACACTTTGCACGACAGAAAAGATTAGAACTACTGTCTCTGGGTTGCAAGATAATAGACAATCATAGATAATAGCAATTCTCTTTGCTGCCAACTCTTGTTTCTCTAGATTTTTGAGCCCTAGATAAGATAGCTATAGCAAAGCTCCAGTATGTTCTTACAATGTTTGAGTTGCAGCAGTCAGTAAAGATGGGACCTCTCAATACAACTGGTTGGACAAGATGGATAATTAAGGGATCTGAGCAGGTATGGGAATGGAGCATCTTTTCATCTCTTATTATTAAGGCTGTGTAGGGTGATCTGTATTTGAAGGGGAAAAGTGATTTCAGAATGAATAGGTGAACTCTCAGAATGGCTGTTGGCAACTCCTTAAAAGAGCTGCATTCTTTCCAAAGCTTGCACAGCTGCCATCTGGAGCTACTGGGAGACCCCAAGAAAATATATGTTTGGTATAAGGACAAGTGGTACAAGTGTGCCTGAGTGCACTCCAAATCACCTTTTCTCCTTCATATCTAGATTGCTACATAGCCCTATTAGTTGCATGCTAGAGGAAAATCCCTTTAATTCACAATGGGAGGAAATTCCCTCTGATGCTAATGTGGAATTTCCCTCCAAACTGAAATCAATTTCTCTGGAGGCCAGAGAGGATCCATCTTTTCTAATTTCCTTAAGGAACAGCTTACCTAGCTGGAAGCAATTGGCAAAGGCATGTTATCTCTAGTCTGCTATTAACTATGTTAAATAAGGGGACAACATCATCAGTCTGAACATTTAAACTAAAACAATTGAAAAGATCTTAACCTGGTACCTAAAATGTAATAAACAGTCTGCTAGGGAAGCAGTGCTATGGAAGCCTTCAAGAATGGAGATATTTGGCCAAAAAATCACTTTTTTTCACAGAATGACTGCAGGCACCTCCAGAGAAATGCCCCAATGATATTTCAATAGGCACTTAGCACCTCTGGAGAGCACCAGTTTAGGAAACCCAGCTGTAAGACAACATGGAAAAGGCCGTATACTAACCTGTGATTGAGCTCGGAGGCTTGAGAGTATCTCCATTTCTTTAGAAGGAGAGGAGGTGCTGAGACAGGGCACTTTTAACAGACTTGTGATGCATTCTTCCCCTTTGCCTTTGCACACATATCTCTGTAAGATGGGGCTCCCAGTAGCAGTACATTCATAAAAGCTTCCTCCCAGTAAGGCCACAGCAATCCATGTGAAGGGAGCCACAGAAGCACCAAGTATTACAAACACCAACACTTGTAAGTACCGCTGGAGGCGACCCCCATGAGGACATTTCCATGGTTTGCCTTTGGAACAACATCCAGTGAGCACCTTCCAAGAACGGGCACTGAGGAGCAAGCCCAGCAGAAACAGAATAAGTGCTGGCATCAGCAGAAACGCACCACCATAAAGCATATTCCAGGAGTTGCATGGGCATTTGAACACCACCACAGAAAAGACACGCTCACCACCTGCAGTCAGCAGAGACACTGCACCATAGCCCAGGAGCTTCTGGTGACTAAGGAAGAAATCTAGCACTGGGCGAACCTTTTCCATCCTTTAGTCCAGTGCTGTAATGGTCCAATTCAGCTTTATGACTTATGTTCACTGTTTGAGAACCAGAAACTTCTAAAAGGTTGTCAAGAGGAAGAGATTTGTTCAAAAATATCTGCTGACGAGAACACAAACAGTTTCATTTTCCTTTTAGTGGCAAGAGGAAATACATTCATACTGATACTTTGTTCTAGGTTAAGCAAATGATGCCTTATATGTCAAGTAAAAAAATGCCTTATCTACCAAGTAAAAACGAAATTCTGCCTTGATTTGTTGTTGCATTAAATGTTTTAAAGCCATATGCTGTTCAGTTTCTTTCCAACAAAATAAGAACAATAGCATCATGGAATGTAAGGGTTGGAGGGATCTAGTTCAAAACCCTGCCCAGTGCAGAAATCCACTCGAACATCCCTGACAGATGGTAATCCAGCCTCACCTCTGCTTAATCACCTCTAGCAAAGGAGGGTCCACCACCTCCCAAGGAAGTCTATTCCATGGTGGATTAACTCTTACCATTAGGAATCTTTTTTCTGATGTCCAACTAAAATCTGCTTCTTTGTAAAATACACCCATTGCTTCTTGTGAAATAATACTGAAGAATTCTGCCCTGTCTTCTAAATACAAAACATTCAGATACTTGAAGACAGCTATTATAATCTCTGTAGTCCTTTTGTCTCCAAGATAAACACAGTCAGCCCCTCCAACTGTACTTCATAATGTTTCCTTTCTGGGCCCCTCATCGTCTTGGTTGCTCTCCTCTGGCCATGTTACAGTTTTTCAGTGCCCTTCCTAAAATGCAGTGTCCAGTATTGGATGCAATGTTCTAGGAAGTTTGAACCATCGAAACAGAGAGGAACAAAGAGGAACCTATCTTGACCTTGACTCTATACTTTTGATGGCGCAGTTAGGATTGGGTGGGCTTTTGTCTGTGTGTGGCAGCTGTACTACTTTTGCCTCATGTTCAGCTTCTGATCTCTGCTTTGCCGGCTAGACAAATCCACCCGTGAAGGGAGGCCGGGTCGTCCCTGTAGAGTGCCCATTGGAGCACCTCCCAGTTGAGGCCACGTTTGAACATGTCGATCAGGGTGGCCTCTGACCATTCTGTGATTTTGCCCGCGAGGACTTTGAATTCGAGGGCGTAGTCAGCCACCATTCTTTTGCCCTGCCGCAGTGCTAGGAGTGTGCACTTTGCCCTTTCCTTTGCCAGGGGGTCCTCAAAGTAATGTTTCAGCTCGGCGAGGAAGTCATGAAAGTTGGTTAAGGCTGGGGCTCCGGACTCGTACATCTGTACGTACCAGTCCGCAGCCCTATCCTGGAGTCTGGTGGCCACTGCCGAGATTTTGGCGGCTTCTGTGCTGAAGTAATGTTCGTATTGGGCCATGTAGTCCCTCGCGTTGGTCAAGAAGAAGAACAGCTTCGTGGGGTTCCCGTCAAATTGCACAGTGAAGTCTTTTGCGAACCTCCCATGTTGCGGGTCCCCCCCCCCCCCGTGGGTGTTGAAGGATGGCTCCCACTGGCCTGGGGGTGCGATCCCCTGCGGTGGAGTCTCGAGCTTGGCCCCTCCCGCTCGGGGCTGTAGATGGGGTGGGTATGTTTCCCCGGTCCCCTCTTACCCCCTGTGCTGCCTCAGTCTTGGAGCGCTCACTGACAATTGTTGCCAGGGACTGGAGCATGTGTTCCAGGTCTCGTACCTTGGCTTTCAGGGTCGTGTCCTCATCTGCCGCTGGTGGGGACAGGAGCAGGTGCTCAAGGTATCGTACTCGGGTTTCTAGGGCCGTGACCCTGTCTGGTGTGCCCTGGTCGTCTGACGTTGGTGCTGCCAGATGCTGTCCGGTACGTAGTCTTGCGCCTTCCTGCTCGGGCATTTCGGGGTAGCGGAGCCTCCAGCTGGGGTAGGGTGTTCCCGTCCGGGATCCTATTCCGTCGGCCCAAGCAAGGAGTTGTTGGTCCACGACTTCATCTTCCGTCAGGGTTCCCCCGTCTGGGTTGGGGCTCCAGGTCTGGAACTGGGGTGCGGTGTGGGCAGGGAGGGTGTCCGCGGCTCCTGTGGGGTGCACTGCCTCCAGCCGTCGTCGGGTCGCCTCTGCCTCTTGCGGGCCATCCTTCACGCCTCTGGTGCGAAGTGCTGGCTCCATCTCTGTCCCGGGTTCCGTTTCTCACCAGTTGGTTCCTCCCACGGAAAAAATTTCGTCCGGTGGAGCTTGGCGATGTTGGTTTGGTGACTCTCAGCTTTATGTCAGGCTCTGCCTGCTACCCAATAAAACGCAGACGCTAATGTAGGCTTTAGGATCTGGCTTTAATCGAGTATAGAACGCATGCCTTAGGAAAAGCTGAGAGTGAGTGGAGCGCACCGGAACGGGATTTAAATAGCCCGCGCCGGTCAGCGCTCCACCCCTCCTTACTCCGGGTGTGCCCCAAGCCCCGATTGTCCTGTTGCCGGTGGGTGAGGGGTCGTGGAGCCCTCTCCTGTGCCTCGGGTGGTTTCTTGATCGGTTTCCCCGGCCGGTGATGGATCATTGCCGGGCGATTAGGTTCGTGATTCTTTTTGACAGCTCGGGTGTGCCTCGTGGTCGGGTGTTGTCAATTACCTTCTTTGCAACATTGTATCTCTTCCTTCCGCGCCTCTGGCTAGAGTCGTTACTTTGTTGCCAGCACCTGTTGCTCTCTTTTGTTAACCAGTTGCCTTTTCCCTTAATCCCCCAGCACCCATTTCCCTGTATTGTTATGTGAGTCGTTGCGCTGTCACAAGCATCGCAACGGTGATCATGACACATATCCTTTTCATATATATTGCTGTCCAGTATGGTTTCGACCTCCATCCTATGCTTGTGTCTTTGATTTTTTTTTCCTACCCAAATGTAGGATTGTGCCTTTGTCCCTGCTGAAATTCTTCTTGCTGATTTCTGCCCATTTTTCCAGCCTCTCAAAATCCTCCTCAATTCTGATACTGTCCTCTGAGGTGTTTGCTCTGCTCCCATAACTATTGCCTGGCACCTAGTTATGGAAGGTTATCTTAATGAGTGTCTTAGCAGCTCAGGCACCAAATCAGGTCTGCAAAAGAGCATCCTTGCTGGCCACCTACCAGCTTTGTAATTCACCTTCAGTGAAGACTTGGGAAAGCCTGAACCAGTCTCCGGGATACACTACAAGCTTTTTTTTAAAGCTATCATTTTTTACTTTATATTTATTTATATATCAAATTTATTCCCCACCCATCTCACTCATTCTTTACTTTAAGTTAACTAGGTGGTATCTATAGGCTTCCTCAACTTTATGGCTACGATGGTACCAAAATAATGAGATGTGCATTGTGGCATCATGATACAAGCTCTGCTGTTTTGTGCTTTCATCACCAGATTGCACAGAAGTATATGGGGTGGTGGTGGTGTTGCATTGTGATATTGTGATGCACATTTCATCACTTGCTTCTCTTTTTTTAAGAACTTCCTTATTCTTCCAAGTATAGTTAAAATACAAAATATAGAATATAGAAAAGACAGAGTATAGAACTAAAGAAAAAAGAAAAACTATACAAGTGCAAAGTTAGAAAGAAGAAAAAGGAAGTGACTTCCAACCTTCTCCAATACAGATATAAATGCATTTCCAAATACAATCTCTTATCATTAGTTAAACCTTAGTAACATTATTTCTATAAAATCAGACCATTTAATCATGAAAACCCAAAATCAAAGCTTCAGTTTTTTCCGACACAAGCAAATAGTCTAAAAGGGGTTGCCAAGTAGAAATAAATCCAGACACAGTATTTTCTCTTATCATCGCTGTTAACTTGGTCATTTGGGCCAGCTCCATCAGTTTAATAATCCAGTCCTCCACTGTAGGTATTTGTGGATCTTTCCATCGTTGCGCATTTAAGAGTCTTGCTGCTGTAATCAAATATAAAAGCCAAGTCCCATGTTGTTTCTTGAGCTGTTTCTCCATCAGTCCCTAGAGAAACAATTCTGGGTTTTTTTGTGTTGTTGTTGTTTATTCGTTTAGTCGCTTCCGACTCTTCATGACTTCATGGACCAGCCCACGCCAGAGCTTCCTGTCGGTCGTCAACACCCCCAGCTCCCCCAGGGACGAGTCCGTCACCTCTAGAATATCATCCATCCATCTTGCCCTTGGTCGGCCCCTCTTCCTTTTACCCTCCACTCTCCCGAGGATCAACATCATCTCCAGGGTGTCCTGTCTTCTCATTATGTGGCCAAAGTATTTCAGTTTTGCCTTTAATATCAGTCCCTCAAGTGAGCAGTCTGGCTTTATTTCCTGGAGGATGGACTGGTTGGATCTTGCAGTCCAAGGCACTCTCAGAATTTTCCTCCAACACCACAGTTCAAAAGCATCGATCTTCCTTCTCTCAGCCTTCCTTATGGTCCAGCTCTCGCAGCCATATGTTACTAGGGTTTTTTTGTAAGTCCACTTTAAGAATCTTTTGAACATTGACACATATTTGATCCCAGAATTTTTTAGCCTTCTCACAAGTCCACCAAAGATGATAAGAAGTTCCTTCACCAAGAGAACGTTTCCAACAAACATTTGTTACTCCGTTATACATTTTTGACAATTTATCAGGATTTAAATACATCACTTGCTTCTCTTGATCCCATACTGTGGTTGCCCATAGTGGTACATTTTGCATATTTACAACTCCAGGATTTCAATCTCCAGTTTTGATTCCACCTGCCACCTGTTCCAATCCTGCTATTCTTATCATATATTTTCTTAAATATATTATAAACAGATTTGGGGACAATATGGATCCTTGTCTCACTTCCTTCTGTAGCCTGAACATTCTGTTTCTTCCAACTTTGTTCTTACAGTAGCTGATCTGTGTAAGCATAAAGTAAACTGCCTCCCTAACATTTCTTGCTTGTTCCATTACCCATCTGATGTTAGACATAGTGGTATCTGCATTATCCCACTGGTAGTCAGAATGCCAAAAGCTGTGTTATGCTGCAAACTTCACCCCTTTGGGGTATATGTGTGACATTGTACCGCATGTAGAAGAACAGGGCTTGCATCAAAGGGCTGTACTGTTGTTCTCATCCATCTGACACACTCCCCATGGATTCTACCAGTTATCAGTTTCATCTTAGGTTCCTCTGCCTCCCTATTTATTCAGCATTTCAATATTTTCTTTCCATTTCTAATTTCTAGTTTGGCATTTCTCTGTCCATTTCTATTCTGCTTTATAAAATCCTGAGCAAAACTTTGCTTGTGTGAGGAATTACTGCATTGGTTGGGTAATTTGCATATGATCTTGCATTTCCTTTCTTTGGCATACATATATGTATATGTATGCCAAAGAAATATAGCCGAGATGGGCAGCTATAGAAATGGAATTAATAAATAAAATAAATAAAAATACATATATACACTGATCTTTTCAGATAAGTTGGCCATATAGTCTTTTCCCATATTTTTTTTTTTTTTGCTTGTTAGATTTTTATCTTTCTTTTGCTCCAGGAACTCAAGGCTGCTTACATGGTGACCTCTCTTTATTTTTTCCCTACAAGAACCCTGTGAGGTAGATTGGGCTCCAAGAGGGAATGACTGGCCCAAAGTCATCACTGAGCATCCATTGCTGAGGGAGAGAGGGGGACTTGAACTTTGGTCTCCCTGCTCTGTACAAGCAAGAGAACTTATTTGTTTTTTGCTTTCTTCTATGTGACCTTTCTCATTATTTCTCTAAAACTATAGACTGTTTTAAATAAATGGGAAGTGAGATGTAGCAAGTAAGCATGTTTTGCAGGAAGAACTGAACAGCTGAAGAAGTAGTCTATAATCAAGCATGAAGATTAAGAAAGAAGTTGGAAGAAGACTGTTATGACATCTCCTTTCAGTTCCTGAAACCCCAACTTTCTAAGGTGGACAACATCTAGTGAACCAGTTCTACCAGTTCCCATATAAAGTAGCTGGTTGGCTACTTTGGACATTGATCATAAATATAAGAAGGCTCTAGGCAAGCAAGGGAAGACCAACCAAAGACATGAGCCAGGAGAAAGTAGGAGCAGCAACTCAGACTTAGAGGGGAACAAGGTTTTCGGCACCAAGTTAGACAGTTTACATTCTTCCTGTGTGATCCAGTCCCTGTGTGATTCAATCCTCTATGACCCAAGCTTTTCTGCTTCTTCCCCTCCCAGCTGCATCACATCTTGATGGGTGATACCACACCAATTATTGAGCATTGAACTGGATCATATTCTTCAGACCTAAACATCTACTGTATCTTCCTTGTACTCTCTTCTGGCTGCCTTTTCTCATGTTTCTGAGCATATACTGTAGTTTCAGGTTATGCAGCTTGTTTGTTTGTTTGTTTGTTTATTTATCAAATTTTGCCACCACCCATCTCCCCCAAAGGTTTAAGGTTAACATTAAGCTTATGCTTGCAGGATGCTTTAAGTAAACTGCTAAAATTTCCCTCTTATGTGTCTACTGCCTGAGGTTCACCAGGTTATCATAGAGAAGGGATTTCGAGGTTCAGTAAGGCTCCCTAATGCAGCCTGGGCATGTGAGAGTATAAGAATCAGTAAACGTTGAGTCATATTAGTAGAACACTGGATAAGATTGAATAGGAGGGGCCAAAAGACTGAATGCATCAGGGCTTGATTGTGTTCTGCTCAGATGTCACTTGTGGCTGACAATACCCTGGTTCTGCAGCACAACAATTTAGGGATCAGAGTTTGCTTCAAGGTCTCTTTGAGTGGCAAATTTTCATTTGCAAGCAGTAATAGACATCTGCAAGAGGGAGGCAAGTGACAAAACATGGATTTATTTGTTTGTTTCTCACATTTAGATAGCCACCCTTCTCACAATAAAGTGATTCTAGGCAGCTTACAATAAAAACAATCATAAAATTCAAATGTTAAAAACTGCAATTAAAAAACATCAGTAATATTATTATTAAAAAGATAGTGGAGAGAATTGATGTTAAAAAGTATGCAGTCATCTCATCAACTCACCACTGATCATGATGGAAAAGCCATGATATAACACACTTGCATTGCATGTCAGAACGCATTACACCATTGCACATATGTAATCATTTTGACATCATCTCAGTTTGCTGTGGATGCCCATGCAAGATATTAACCATTACTCCATACAAGAAGGAATGAAGCACCCCTGTATTTGAGCAGAATATTGTGTAATAAGATATACCAAAGCTATCTATATAATATAGTCTCTTAGCAGACTTCTTAAGACTTCTATATTTCTTAATATAGCATGACTTGATTTCACAAAAAAGCGTTTTCATGTGCATTTGAGTGCTTATATAGATATGTATTTAATTCTGTTTGTTCCTTGATTTTCTTTACCACAAAAAGATAGTGGGGCTGAACTATTTCAGAATAGGTGATTTTTCAGATATTCATTTGTGGAAAGTATATCTAGTTGGATGATTTTAAAGAACCAAAAGAGATCAAAGAGGATGTGTTAGCATAGGGATGCAGTCTCCAGTGTGGAGTCTGGCCTGGGAGTGACCATGTGGCTACAGATGCCTCCTTTGATACTCCCTAAACTCCCAGTCCCTCCTGGCTTTTTAAGGTAGAGATGATAGAGATAGAGATAGGCAGAGGCAGAGGCAGAGAGATACCGTATATGCTCACCAATAAGCCGAGAATTTTAGGTGCCAAAATGCACCCCAAAAATTGGGTTCAGCTTATCCACAGGTGGGCTTATCTGCGAGTATATATGGTAATACTTTTTAAAATTACTCGTATATACTTGCAAATAAACCCATCCGCGGATAAGATGACTCTCAAAGTTTTTAATCTAATTTTTCCATGAAAAATGGAAAATCTGTGGATTATCCACGAATAAGCCAATTGAGAAAATTAAAACAAATATTTTGAGCGTCAGCTTATCGGCTGGTAGCACAATTTTCATGGCGTTTTGTTTAAAAATTTGAGGGTTGGCTTATCCATGGATGGACTTATCCCAAGTATATAAGGCAGAGAGACAGAGATAGAGATAGGGATGATAGAGATAGAGATATAGAGATATGAGAAGCTGGTGTGCTACAAAGCAAATCACCAGCCTGCAACATCACCTTATTTATACATTTATTTATTTATCAAATTTGTCACTGCCCATCTCCTCCTGCCGGAGGGACTCTGGGCAGTTTACAACAAAATAATCACTAAAACAATAAATATATAAAATGCCTTATAAAATTACATATCATTAATAATATAAATAAGAGTAAAGTCCAGATGGCTGTGATCTTGTTCAGGCTTTGCATGGAAGGGGTACTTCAAGGCACTAGCCAACCCCAGGAATGACTGTTCTCCTTCCTGCCCCAGGCCAGGTGGCAGAGCCAGGCATTCAAGTTTCTCTGAAAGGCCAGGAGTGATGGGGCTAGCCTCACCTCTGGGGGCAAGATGTTCCAAAGGGCGGGCATTACTGCAGAGAAGGCCTGCTTCCTGGACCCCGCCAGATGGAATTCTCTTACAGACGGGGTCTGCAGCATGCCCTCTCTGCAAGATCGGGTGGGGCAGGTTGATGTAATGGGGAAGAAGCAGCCCCCCAGGTAGCCTGGCCCCATGCCATGTAGGGCTTTAAAGGTGATAAACAACACCTTGAATTGGACCCGGAAGCAAACTGGTACCCAATGCAGCTCATGTAGCAAAGGTGTTATATGCGCCCTTCTGGAGGTGCCAAAAATAGCCCTCACAGCTGCATTCTGGACCAGCTGAAGCTTCCGGATACTCTTCAAGGGTAGCCCCATGTAGAGCATGTTGCAGTAGTCAATATAGGAGATAACAAGGGCATGAGTGACCGTTCGAAGGGCTTCCCAATCCAGGAAAGGGTGTAACTGGTGCATAACACAGAGTTGTGCAAAGGCCCTTCTGGCCACGGCTGCCACCTGCTCTTCAAGCAGGAGCCGTGAGTCCAAGAGGACCCCCAAGTTACATACCGGGTCTGTCTAGGGCAGTGCAACCCCATCCAGAACCAAAGATGACAAAGTCCCAGATACGGAAGAGCCATTAACCCACAGCCACTCCGTCTTACCAGGGTTCAGCTGAAGCCTGTTGTTCCCCATCCAGGCCCCTACAGCCCCCAGGCACCTGGAGAGGGCAATCACAGCATCACTTACTTCACCTGGGATGGAATATATAACTGAGTATCATCGGCATATTGATGATACCTCATCCCATGGTGACGGATGATCTCACCCAGCGGTTTCATATAGACGTTGAATAGGAGAGGAGAGAGAACTGAACCCTGCGGCACCCCACAATGGAAATCTTCATTTCCAATAATGTGTCTGGGCTCCAAATGGGCCTCATGAGCTTTCTTAGAAGATAAAAATGATGGGTGACTTCAGCCTGATACTTTGGAAATCTCCCCTCTCCTCTAGTTCAGAACAAGAGAAAGATAAGCAGAGGTAGAAGGGAATGTTCTGCAGAATGAAGACCATAAAGAATGACAGATAGGCTGCCGCAAAACAGATTTAGAATGTTATGTCCCCCAAGGCAGCTATTTTGAAAACAGATAAGCCCTAAGTGGCCATTTTGCAAAAGTGCCCACAAGGTTTCAAAATTCCAAATGTACTACCAGCTCTGAAAGTTGGGGAACCTGTCCTATCCTAATATGTGTGATAGTTGTTTTTAAGAAAAACAAAATTCTGATTATTCTCTATCAACAATTGGAAAAGATTCTTCTCAATAATAAAGGTTATCAAAAAAGCAAAAAACAAACCACTAACATTTCAGTGCTAAGTATCTTGCACTTATATTCCACTAGGTGGCTCTTTTGAGCCATAAAGACCTGGATTTCTCCATTTTTATTTTTAAATGAGTGCCAGTCTACATTTTATAAGCCATAGTGTGCGTGTGTGTGTGTGTGTGTGTGTGTGTGTGTGTGTGTGTGTTAAAAGTTTTTAAAAGGAAGATTAAAAACTAATACCAACTAGTATAAAGTAAGAAGGAAAAAAGAAAAAGAAAGAAATCAAAGAGAAAGCTAAAAGTTCAAGAAAGGGGAAAAAAGTAAAAAAAAAATAGAAAAGAATGAAAGAAGATACAAAGTATATAATAATTATAACTCTTTACAGCAGTTATAAGTATAATTATAAATTTACCTCTTACTCTAAGCTTACAACATGACTCTCTTCTTTCTATAATCTATCCTGTCTAATCATCATAACCATAAATCATAAGTTCATTTTTTCTCTCTTATGCAAAAAATCTGTAAGGGGTTTCCAGTCAGCAATAAATGTAGATACTGTTTTTTCTGTGATCAAAGAAATCCATTTGGCCATCTCAGCAAGTTCCATCATTTTCACCAATCATTTCTCCATTGTAGGTATTGCTGAATCATTCCATCGTTGTATATACAATAATATCGCTGCAGTTGTTATATACAAAAACAAAGTTCCATGACTTTTTTCAAACTGTCCATTAATCCCAAAAGAAAGACCTCTGGTCACAACTGTATCTTTAATCTTTAAATTTTTTATATTAAATTTTTATCTTTAATCTTTAAAATCCTCTGAATCAGTATGTGTACTTGAATCCAAAATTTTCTAGCTTTTTCACATGTCCACCAAGCATGAGGAAATGTCCTTTCTTGTTCACATTTTGAACATAAGTTTGAAGTGCCTTTATACATTCTAGACAATTTCTCTGGTGACATATACCAATGGTACATCATTTTATAAACATTTGATTTAAGATTATAGTACAGTGTAAATTTCAGTCCTTTCAACCACATATTTTCCCATTGTTCCATCTGTATATTATAACCAAAAAATTTAGCCCATTTCATCATACATTCTTTCACTTCTGTTTCAAATTTCAAGTTTATGCATTTTAGCAATCAGATGTTCATCATTTGTACACAATTCTATTTCAAACTCAGTCTTCCAATGTTCAAAACCATAAACGCTCTTGCCTCCTTTAAATCTTTCTAATAACTGTAGATAAGAAAACCATTAGCAACTATATCCCTCTGTCACCAGTTCTTCTCTTGATTTTATTTTGTATTCTCCTTGACAAAATTCTAGTATTTCATGATAAGTTAGCCATTTGTGTTTGCCTATTATTTCTCATCTATAAAATGCTTCTTCTGCTGAGAAACACAAAGGTATTTTTCGGTACAACCTGGATTAGTATCTATTCTATATTCTTAATATGGCATGTCTAACATAATGATTTTTAAAATCCACATTAACCTTGACTTTATTGTACCACAGATACCCATGCCACCTAAATCTCAGGTCATGTCCTTCTAACTCCAAGAGCCTTCTATTTCTCAGCAGCACCTACTCTTTTATCCAAACCAAACAGCAAGCTGCAAAATACGATTTCAAATCAGGTAGACCCAATCTTCCTCTTTCCTTTGTATCTTGTAATTTAACCTTATATTTAACTTGTGGTTTTTTTCCCCTGCCACACAAATTTAGATATATCCTTTTGCCACTGTTTATATGGTGCATCAGTTATCAAAACAGGTATTGTTTGAAACAAAAACATCTTTCTGGGCAAGACATTCATTTTTATCACATAAATTCTCCCCAGCAATGACAACTGTAGAGCTGTCGATCGGAAGGTCGGCGGTTCGAAACCGCGTGGCGGGGTGAGCTCCCGTTGCTCGTCCCAGCTTCTGCACACCAAGCAGTTCGAAAACATGCAAATGTGAGTAGATTAATTGGTACCGCTTCGGCGGGAAGGTAACGGCGTTCCGTGAGTCATACTGGCCACATGACCCGGAAGTGTCCTATGGACAACGCCGGCTCCAAGGCTTTGAAACGGAGATGAGCACCGCCCCCTAGAGTCGGACACGACTGGACTTTACGTCAAGGGAAACCTTTACCTTTACCTTTTACCATGTCTTCTTTAATTTCATTCCATGTCTTAACATAGTTATTTTGAAATAAAGTCCAATTTATATTTGTCATAGTGATACCCAGATATTTTACTTTCTTCTCAATCTTAAAACCCATTTTATTCATCAATTCTGTTTGATCTTCTATTTTCATGTTTTTTGTTAGCATCTTCATTTTCTGTTTGTTGATCTTAAAACCTGCTAATGCACCAAATTCTTTTAGTTTTCCCATTAATGTTTCAATTCCCTTTAAAGGAACTTCCAAAACCAACACCAAGTCATCTGCAAAAGCCCTTAACTTATAAGTTTCTTTTTTAAGCTTTACTCCAACAATTCTCTTGCCTTATATCTCTATTCAGTATTTCAAGAACCAAAATAAACAAGAAAGGAGACAGTTGGGCATCCCTGTCTTGTTCCTTTTTGCATCCCACAAAGCTTTATTAGATCTCCATTAACAATTATTTGTGCTTTCTGTGAAGTATAAATTGATCTTACCCATTTTATAAAGTTCTCTCCTAAGTTCATATCTTCCAAAACTTTGAAAAGAAAGCCAGTTCAAATTGTCAAAGGCCTTCTCTGCATCTAAGAACATCAATAAGGTTTGATCACATTTTATAAGCTGTAGTTTTAACTGGTGCTGATATTTTTTTAAACGAGATGAGCAAGAATGGAATTCTTAAAATTTGAAAAGGAATAGAAAATACAGGTGATATTCCTTGCTGTGAATATTAAATCTCAAGATGTGGCTTATTCAACTTATATGGCAGGCTCTTATACGATACATGCAAATTTCAGGAAGAAATACAAGTCAGGTTCCATTCAAATAGAGGAAGAATAAGATTGAAAAGTTGTAGACTTTGGCAATTTAAAAAAGGGGAGACAGTTAATCAAACTTGGAATAAACCTGAGCCAATATGTAGACAAATGTTACCCAAACACAGCTGCTGTTTTGAAGTGTGTAGCCCAGAAAATTTCTTTTTTAGAGACAGTGGAACATATAATATTCAGAGAGTGTACAACACTGGAATCCTTAAACTTTGACTGACCTTTGTTGCCTTAAACAAAAACCTCCTTTAGACAGATGGAACAGGAAATGTATTTTCTTCACTATTAATGATCTAGGGAATCTGTTCTGTTTTAAACTTAATATTAATCTGTAAGCATATTTTAAATCCAGAGAAGGGATGAGTGTGCTGTTTGGCATTTGCATTTTGTAGGACCAATGGAGGGAATTTTTCAGTATTCATTTCCTCATCCCTAATTTAAATCCAGAATCCACACCACTGTACAATCTACAGTCATGCTGATAGAAACTTCACTCCCAATTCAAGGAACAACTCAAGGAACAACTTTTAGCTTGATAGTTTTGCATTTCTGGTTGCCCTGCCTTTAAAATAATTAAAGGAGTAGTTTGGGCATGTCCTGCTATAATTCAAATTTTATAGGGTTCTTCACAATAAACTTATCACGTCTCTATTAGCAAATATCTCATGACTCCCAGATGAATCCTGCTCACTTTTAATCGGGGACAAGCGGACTGCTACTCCAATAAGATAGAAAAATGCTGCACACAGGGTAGAGAGTGATAACAATTAACCAGCACTCATCAGCAAAACTCGAAATCCATCTTTCTCAGCAGTTGTAGCATATTTTTTTTTATTTTTATCCTGCCTTTATTATTTTTATAAATAACTCAAGGCGGCGAACATACCTGTTACTCCTTCTTCCTCCTATTTTCCCCACAACCACCACCCCGTGAGGTGAGTTGGGCTGAGAGAGAGGGACTGGCCCGAGGTCACCCAGCCGGCTTTCAGGCCTAAGATGGGACTAGAACTCACGGTCTCTCTGTTTCTAGGCTCATGCCTTCACCACTACACCAAAGTGGCTCTGTGAAGCAGGCTAATGTATCTTATACCAGAAAGGTCCCTAAGAGAGCCAGAATCCTCCTCTTGTATCTCCTATATAAAGGGTTCTCCTCAGAGCCATATAGAAGACTGACATGAGGCTCACCAGAACAAAATTACCCTCATCAGTTGAAACATGACCAGTTGGTTGTCAAATTGAACTCCCTTTGATAAACATATTTTAGTTAGTTGGTTAGTTAATTTTTATCCCACCTTTATTATTTTTATAAATAACTCAAAGTGGCGAACATACCTATTACTCCTTCTTCCTCCTATTTTCCCCACAACAACCACCCTGTGAGGTGAGTTGGGCTGAGAGAGAGTGACTGGCCCAAGGTCACCCAGCCGACTTTCAGGCCTAAGGTGGGACTAGAACTCATGGTCTCCGAGTTTCTAGCCCGTTGCCTTAACCACATAGATTTTACCATGTATTGTTGTCTGCCCATTCTAGGCTATTTTAAGCACCTAGCCTTTGGATGTAATAATAAATTTATTTACGTGTTTACTTATTTTCTCTATGTTTAAACCATTATCATTCTAATGGGTGGAGAATACACATACAGACACAGACACACACACCCCAAGGTAGAAAAAATATCATTTAAAGACATTCTAAAGCATTACCACCACCATCCCAAAATTTTTAAAACAGTTTATTTTGGTAAAAGAAGCACTGTTTGGGAACTGTTGAGAGTATTAATACATGCGAATGAAAAAGTTCACTGGGAATCAGGGTTAGTTTGTAGCACAGTCCCAGAGAATTGGGTTGTGTCTTGATACCCTGTGAAGAGCACGCTAGCTGGAAATGCACTTGTCACAATTTGAAGATAAATTTTGGATATGGTATGAAAGGGGGCCATGGCCATTCTCTCCTTTCCCTAATACAGGATCTTTTCAATTTCTAGGAATGTTTGGGGTGTCACTAGCCATTACAGAGTAATAGCATGCCCCTCCCCCTGCATAACAGTGTATTTTTGTTTTCAGTTGTTTTATTTATTTTTGTATCGCATCCTAGGAATGACAGCCAGTTTAGTGTAGTGGTTAAAGGCACCAGGCTAGAAACTGGGAGACTGTGAATTCTGGTCCCACCTTATGCACTAAATCAGCTGGGTGACCTTGGGCCAGTCATGCTCTCTCAGCCCTGGGAAGGAGGCAGTGGCAAACCACTTCTGAAAAATGTTGCCAATAAAACTGCCAGGGCTCATCCAGGTAGTCATCAAGAGTCAAGACTGTCTTGAAGGCTCAAATAAACTAAAATTAAATTAAATTAAAAAATAAAATAAAATAAAATAAAATAATATAATATACAGGGAATATGATGAGGCTAGCATAAAACTCCTATAACTATTAAATAAACTAACTATGGAAGGTAAATTATGGTTCAGAATTTTTATTTCTGATTATTCTAAAGCCAACTTCAATTCCAAGTTTAGTGTTTAAAGAGCTGCCATAGTTTGACTGAAAAGTACAATTCTGATTAACAAGTTGAATAAAAGCCTTCTGTATGTATTAGAGTATACAAGGATGAACTCTGAGTGGCTCTCAGATGCTCTTTGTAACTGGAATGGAAAACTCTCCTTCCTCCTTGTGGAACTACCCAGCTGGTCATCACAAATGAAGTATTTGGATGGGCGATTTTGTTAGTCCCTCTTTCCTGACAGTTTTAGAGGACTTCGTATGTGTCATATTTATCTACCTGAAAAAGCAGGCAGAATTAACAGTGGTCAGTCAGTCTGCTTCAAAAGTAGCTGTTAAATTCAGAATAAGCTTTTAGGGAGAAGACATCTGAATCAGGAAGCTCTAGTGTGTCTAAGGAAGTGATGGGTGACTAGAGAACTTACCACAAACCATTTCTGCTTTCATAAACATATTAATACTCATTTCTGTGTATGCAGGGCAAAGACCTCCTCAATGGAGTTGCTGGTGATTGTTTTTCAGATTTAAGGAAAATGAGCAGAGTGCCTATAAGTGATGCCAAGATGGATGGATACTGGGATATTATTTCCATCTTTGGAGCTGAAAGCATTTATTTATTTTGTTCAGCGTAAGTTCTAGGTAGAAAGTAAGATTCCTGTGCATTGAGTTCATATTATTTTACCATAGTTTAAGTGGTTTGCAAAATATGCTAAGCCCATAGGCTAATGGTTATGTTCACACAAGATCCTAACCGTCAAAATCTGAGCAGGACCTCTTATGGTTTAGCACAATAAATGAACTGACAGCAACAAGGTCTTATTGTTTTCCATTATGATTATGGTAGGATTAGTATCACAACTTTCTTTAAACTTTGACTCCATCCTGTAGTTATTTTTCACTCACTGTGCATACTAAGAAAAAGCAACATATACACTGTGTAATTGTCCATGTCACATCAGTTTTACAAGCAAATACTATGATATACTGTAAATCTCTAATGAAAACAGTGCCTTATAAGAGCAGCAACTTATATTACAAAATAAAAGGATTTCTGTTATCTTGCACATATGGGCTGGTTGTAAAATCACTGCATACATTTAATGGCTTCCTATACAGGTATCAAACAATAAAATAAAAGCAGGTGCCATAGGAATGTCCTATATGTAGTTTATATATATTTCTTTAATGTCTTTATTTTGAATTTAGGATGACATTGTATGAAAAAGGTTCACATACATAATTTCTCCCATAGGTAAAGTGAGAAAGCCCAACTCAACTGCATATTTTTAAAAGACCAGCATTCTGCTAATTGCCTTCAGAACAATTCCAGGAGAGATAATTTGCTTCTTCTAAAACCTTATCAATTAGTACTGGACAAACGTTACTTCCAGAAGCAAGAAAAGAAAAATTATTTTTCTTTTCCCATTTTCCTGCCTTCTATTAGTTTCAATAGAGAGAAAATGACCTATTTCAGGTTCAGGGTAGTATGAATCTAAGCCTTGGACTTTTCAGGTAAATAGAATTATCTTGGATCCAGCAAATTAAAGGATGTTTCTACAAAGCCAATTTCAAATATCCTACTCCAGCCAGAAATGATTAAAATGCAGAATGTGATGTCCATATCAAGAACATATTCAATTGATACTGGGTCATTGAAATAGCTTTTATTTCATACTTGCCAGAATTTTTATTAGCATTAAATTGACTTTCTTGCAAAAAATCCATAAAAAATAAGAACAAGTTTCCAGAAAAATCTTTCCTAGGGTTAGCTGTAGATATTTTCATTTGCACATATATAGGCCTTTCTTGATCTGGAATTCTTAAGACATCGTGCTAAGAATTGTTAGACATCTTCCCTTTTTTTCCAGATTTCATTTTATATATGATTTCATTGTATTATTTATTGCTTTTTATTATTTTAAAAATATATTCGATTCTCAAAAGGCATTCATTCTGTTTTTGTTTCTCCAACTGATCTCAAACTTAGCGACATCAATTATGCCAGCCTAGTTTTATGAAGGAAAAAGAATGAACTTATACTAACTTCCACTTAAACCAATGAGGTTCATCAACCATCGTTAGCTGGACTCAGTGCGATGTATAATCCATCAAACTGTATGAAAATTATAGCAGTACGATGCCCTTAGTATGAGCCAAGGTTTGGAGCCCTTCAAATTTCTGCCAAAATACTTAATTGTGTAATGTCTGAAGAATTCAGCATCAAAACTTGAGTAGGTAACATTATGGTTATGCGAATCATCCTATAAAGACACAACAGCTATCTTGCTAGCATAAATGTAGTTTCATGCATAAGCACCTTTTTATGATTACAATGAATCAGCATTAGCAAACTTCAAGACTGCTGAATTCCCATTTGCTTTTCTACATGGCTATATTTCATTTAAGTGCTGGATCCTGAATTTTGAATATTAAAAGGATATTCTTTTCAATACTTTAATGAATGTGTTTCTACATTTAAAAACAAGACTTGTTTTTCAGAAAGGAGAATATTGTGACTTAATATTTTTAAATATACCATATTAAAAACACATAGAGTCCCTCTTTGGGGGGAGATGGGTGGTAGTATAAATTTGAGAAATAAATAAAATAAATAAAATATACAGGGTAGTGATATATAGTACATATGCTAGACTAGTGGAAGGATTAGTTTCTATTAAGGAGGTAGATATTGACAATGGCTGGGATTACCTGTTATGTTCAATCATTGCATGGTTTGTTTTATTTTGACTCAACATATTGTGGAATTTCAGCCACTGTAAATTTACTGCTATATTTACTATAATTTACTGCTTAATGCAATATTCAATAATGCAATGAATCTAGCCACTGTACTTTATCCAAAATCATAATCAAATAAAATAATGGGTTAATGCAATGTGCGAGCCCACTATATGTCAAATTTCCTGCCCCCACACCCCAACACATTACCGGTATTATGTGAACTAGGGCAGTTTCTTAAAGATTGGGATGAAGCCACTTGTTGCACTATGATCTGCTCTTTTTTTAAATCAAAATTTTGTTTTGTCTTGTTTTCACATAACTTTGGATTTTTTTTTAAAATCTGCATTTCTAATTTCTATTTTGGGTGCAATTTCACTTACTATATCAATTTCTGCAGGAAATGGCCCCCATATCTACTTAATTACAAGCTACTTTCTCTAACTTGCATATTTATTTTATGTACTGTACAGTATATATCATCTGAAATCAGTCACTCAGTTATGCTTTCTAGAGCTATTATATTACAACTGCTATGTTATGGAGGGCACAGATTGGGGTATGTTGGTAGAATGATAAGAGTTAATTAAATTTGCTTTTTCTAAATGGGAACCAGCCTTCGTATGCCCACATACTTTTACATAGCCATGAGATATTTAACAAATGTTAAGGTTGTAGAGTTACTTCTGAGCAACAAATTCTGTGAGGTTCATATGCAAAGAAAGAGAAATTTATAACTTCTTTCTTGTAATAATCAATAACCAAGTATTTGCATAACTGAAATTATTTATTTAGCAAAAGACATTTGGGACAAATATTATTTTCTTTAAAACAAAATTCTTCAGCTTTTACTTATGCTCAAATCAAACCCACGATTTTTCCTGCAGGCATGTAGCACAGTGGTTGTCAAAAGTATTCCTTGTTTGAACAATTTCCAGTATCTATGGGCCTGATGCTCAAATCTAGCAGGGTCAAGAGCTTCATCTATCAACCATTTCCAATATGCTTCCTGGGAAAATGTTGCAACTTTTATACAGAAACAGTTCAACAAATGACATCATCTTATGCACTGAGTGCACCCTCCCAATATACCAATATCAGTGACTACCAGATATAGGTTCTTCCATCCTCAGTGCTCTTCCATTTTCCAGAACCTTAGCAATTTTATATTCTGTATAATTTCTCAGGTAAGCTGATTGACACACTAATATATATTGATCACTGAGTATTTGATTAGCTACAGCAGATTGTGAAGAACTGACTTGTCTGAATAGTTCATAAAAATACCACCCCTGCTGTAGCATTAGATTATGCATATTCTGTACGTTGTAACATGTATGCCCATACACACTGGATGCTGGACTCAAAAAATGATAATATGCTATGCATTAGCCATAACTGTTCCCTTAGATTAATGGGTGGCAGAATTATGTAGAATTAAGTCATTGTTCTTCCAGTAAAAATGGGAAAAGAGGCTGAATGCAGGGGAATATCTATGGAAACGTAGAAGGACATAATCTATCATTTAAGGTTCGTCAGATACACTTCGGTTCTTGATATCTCAAGATCTCTTAGCCCAGATGGTTTTTCCATCTCACAACAGGTCACATTTGAAAGAAGATCCTCACAGTTATTAACTAGGGTGGAAGCACTATTACAAATAGCATTTTCTCTGAAGGCTAACTAAGAAGAGGCAGTAACCACACTTAAAAGAAAATGCTACTTGTAATAGTGCCAGTACTTTAAAACAGGCAAAACAGTGAAAAGGAATATATAACAGTGTTACATTCATCTGAGGATTATCCATATGCTAACAACCAGTTAGACTCTGATTAAACCATCCCAGTTGCATATGTTCGGAAAATAATAAATCAACTCAGTAACAAAGGAATTTGCTTTTGAAGAAGAAAATTAAATGCACATACTGAATTCAGAACAAAAACACATGACATTCATTTATAGAACAGACTTGACCCGTACCTAGGTGGTACTCTGAGAAATGTGTCAAATGTCTCAATGCCCATTAATTTCATCATCTCTGATTAAAAGAGAACAATTATTCCACAGCTATTTCCTGGAATGTGCTCAGAAAAGAAAACTTGTTCTGGACCTTTGAATAAACACACCTAACCATAGAATGGTCAAATAGCATTCACAGTCCTTTTTTTCTTTTTTTGCTAGCATTGTGATTGGGAACAAGAAGAATACAGCCACAGTAATATACAGCTGTCAATTAGCAAGATTGCATAAAGACATCTTTGCCCATGTAAGCTCTTGGCTTTCTGGAACCAAGTGAGTTGCATTGCTAGCATAGCAAAAAAAATGACAATATTCAGGATGAGGAAGAGACGTGTGTAAGATGCTGACACCAAAGGAGCATTGCTTCGAGCAGTGGACATTTGTGCCAGACCAGATTGAACTTTGACTGGCACACTACTTCTCTGTTTCTCATAGGTAATATCTGCAAAATCCAGAAGATCTTTCATTTCTTCTTCTTCATCCACAGGTGATTCTTTTTGAGCCAAGCTTTGTGCTTTTTGCCGAATTTTTCTTTCATTGACTTCAATTTGTGCAAATATGTCTGGGCCAGCATCCACAAACTTGTAGCCTTTGGCCACCTTTTTGTTCTTTTTTGCCCTGCCTTGTTGCTGCTGAGAAATTGCAAATATCCTGTCAATGGCTTCTTCTGTCTGTCTTTTATCTGAAAACCGGAGTAGGCGTTCAGCTGTCTTTCTGAAGCTATCGGTGTTCCGCACACGTGAAAGGATCTGCTTCTCCAGCTGTTGGAACACAGGCTTGAAATGCTGAAGGTTTTGCTCTACTATCTCAATATTGTTTTTTACTCCTGAAACTGGGGAGTTCCTAATTGCAGAAGCTCGTTCAAACACAACTTTTTGATGGTCTGCAATAACTTGTGCAAAGACAGAGTGGCTTTTATTCTCATCAGTCCACAGATAAATGGCATAAGCATGCTCACTGGTGGTTACAAAAATATCCAGCTGCTGAGAATTCCCATGGACACTGAAACTCTGGACATCTATAGAAGGTCCAATGAAGAGGTATACAGCTCTAGTGATCGGGCTACGCAGATGAGTAGTAACATTCACATAGTTTGTGCCATTGTATGGGTAGCCTCTGGGATACATTCTTGAGGCAATAATAGCTTTTTGACTATAGCCAGTATCATCCATCCAGTACATCTTGTAGATCCCATCTTGTTGCCTAATGAAGGCCCCATGGACGTTGTCAATAACAGTGTCTTCAAAAGGCACATCAACATTGTGGAAAAAGCTAGTTGCCACTTTGGCAGGACTATCATTATGAAGATATATTTGGTCCATTAGCAAGAGAAGCTGGGGATGAACAAGTAATAGGTTTCTTTGTACGCTTTTCAACTTTAGTTTAGGGTTGTATGCACCCACTCCTTCTCCTCTGATAAAGATGATCTCACTTCTTTCTATAGCAGCAACTACTCTCCCTTGGCAATCTGCAGCCAGATCATGTTTATATTTCAACCACTTTGATGAGCAGTCTTCAGTAACTTGTCCTTCCCATGGGTAAAAACAGCTCTTTGATACAGCTGGAGAAAACATAAGCACGTTATTTAAAAATGTGTATTTTGGTCCATACAGAGCTTCTGTTATGAAAGGTACACCATTGGGGGCAAATGTAAAGGAGTTCTGATCTGGATGCTCATGCCCAGCATTGAAGTTTCTCCAACCTTTGATCCATTCTTTGTATTTGTTCTGGTGAACCATATCATATATTGCACGTCCTCCCAGCTTTCCTGATTTGAAGGAAAGAAAGGGCCTGTTGATTTCGGCTGGCAGAGCACTTCCATACGTTACAACTCCCCAGTCCTCAAAGTAATGCAGTTTAGGAATACCATAGTCTGGTGGAGGTACAAGCCCCAGGCTTGAATCATACCTTTCAAAAAAATAAAGAGAATGGGTTATTTATTCCATTTACAAATCATCCTGAATCAGTGAATTTCAAGACAGGACAGAAGTAACAAAAACACTACAAGAAACCACACTACTACTATCCCATTTTTTACTATGTAAAAAATCAAGCCATTTGTCAGTGTTGATATGGAACAATATTCCACTCTTCAGTAGTCTTTAATGAAGCAGACTATAGTGAATTTTTGCTTTTTGCGTTATATAGAAAGTATAGTAGTTTGCATTTTAGGAACTCATGTTTTACATGGTTCAGAATTTCTCAAAAAAGCTCATCTGAAAAAGAGTAGGCTGAATTTGGAGAATTCAGAATGCAAACTTGTTTAGAAAAACTGTGCTCTATTCCAAGTCAGGCACTACCCTTTCAAATATCTGTCTGGCTTAAATGATGTTTGCATTTGTCCATTAGCAATCCTTCTCCCTTCCCAAGTATAACATCTTGATATCTGGGAATGGACAGGGATATTCCAAAGTGAAGAAGTGTCATGCGCTGCCTACCACTGAGTGAAACACAGACACTGATTCAGGGAAGAGCAGGTTCAGGTTTATTTCAGCATAGTGCATAGCTAGAAAAAGCTGAGAGTGAAGGGAGCGCGCCGGTGCGGGGTTTAAATAGCCCGCGCCGGCCAGCGCCCCCCCCCCACTTTGGGTTGGGTCATCCCCCCAAGTCCTGCATGCTTCCTTGCCGGTAGGTGAGGGGTCGCAGGGCCCCTGCCGGTGCCCCGGGCTTTGCTCATGATCGTTTTCTTTCTCCGGCCGGTGATTGCTGTCAGCTGGGCGATATCCGTTGCGTTCTGCTGACAGCTTCAGGTGTGCCTCGTGATCCGCCCTGTCTTTGTCGTTCTTTCTTCCCCCTTTGTGTTCTAATGGCTGTTCATCCGGCCGGGGTCGTTCCCTTCTCCTCGGGGTCTGTGTCTGTTGTTGTGCGTGCTTTGCTTATCTTTAAATCCCTTCCTCTAGTTTCCTAGGTATTGTCATGTGTGCCGTTGTGCCGATGCATTCAGCTCAACGGTGCTCATGACAAGAAGGCTCTCTAAACAAGGGAGAAGTTAGGTAGAAACAGTAAGTAGGTTCAAGAATGTTATGAAGTTCGTATTTAACAAAATTATATGTTGCTTGACAAGGAAAAAAGAAATAAGCCTTGCATTTTATTGTCTCAAGCAGCTTTCCTTCATCTGATACTGGATAAGAATTATGGGAGGATGCTGCATTGGGCTGAACTGGGCCAGTTATATAGTGTCAATTTAAAATGATTTTCAGTGTCTTAGTTATTGTTTAATGTTTTCTATCCTACAACAGTTATCCATTTGCAAAGCTAAGGGTTGTTACTTCCCTGGAAATGTCAGGGAAAATTGGCAGGGAAGGGACAATACATTTCCCTATTAGACTACCTCCATTGTTTCCTGTCAAAATGCTTGAGAAAAAGGTGAATGTTTGCATATTCACAAGAACACTCAGGTGGGAAATTAGGTGAGTTGAACAGGTAGCAGGTTGTACTATGGTACTCTTTGTTAGCCTGAGTAACTTCTAACTTTTGTAAACCCTAGTCCAAAAGTACCAACAAATCACATTTAGTATTGTCAAGTGGTACAATGCTGTTCACATCTAACCCCCTTTGCTGCTTTGAGTTCTACCCGCTTATGCCTCTCCCCTCTCAAGCAAACCCTTCTTTATATAATCCCAAATGTTTGACACTTCCTGCTTTAAATTAAAAACAAATATTATTCAGCATTTTGAAAAAGCCTTATTGTCAATGAAAAATGTGAATGTACACTCCACCAGACCTTCAGTCTGAATCTGTGCGGTGAAAAAAACTGCTGACTAAATATGCAAAATGTTGGTCTGAAGAGGTGTCTAGGTGGCATGCAAATAGAACACAATGAGTCCTTTAAACCTGCCATCCCATCCTCTTAACTAATCAGGGCTTACTTCTAACTAAACCTTAAAAGGACACATGGCAAACCTCCTTAGAAAAATAACTAGTACTTCAGTCGTGTGCATATTTGCTTTCAAATAAGCCTCCTCTGAGCTTAGTTGGACTTATTTCTAAGTATATTTACAACAGGACTGCAAAGTAAAACTTCTGTTCTAAAACACCTGCCAAGCAATAAGTCCCACTGAACATAGTTGGACTTACTTTTTAATTGTCATACCCTGAATAACAACAGAAAAATATTAAAGCAATCCATATTGACTGAAAGGATTTTTGTAGTTTTATCTATTTAATAGCAATGCAGGAGCATTTAGTATTATTACTTTATGATAAATACTAAAGTATTATCTGTGGGGCAGTTCTTCAATTGTTCAGAGTGTTTTTCTATCACAGCTGGACAACCTTTAGTCACAGGGACTTGTCAGTTGCTAGATAAAAGATGTGTACCACCCATCATTGTAAGGACATCTTGCAGTGACATTTTTCAACGCAATGGATAATTCCAAACTGCACGGGTATCCATTGCATTAAAAAATGTTACATGGGTAGTCGATTTCTGCTTTCTGTAACTCTGCTATGCTGCCAGCCAACAGCACAAATATCACAACTCACAACTCTCAAAGGATAATGCTCCCCTACATCAAAGGCTCGGAGTATGCTAAAAGGCTGCTCCAGCCATTTGAAATTACTGAAGTATGCAAATAAACAAAGTCCTTACAAAGCATTCTAAGCAAACCCAAAGCCCCAGTACCAAAGGAAGACAAAACAGGAGTCATCTACAAAATAAAATGCAACGGCTGCAAACATCACTGCATAGGACAAACAAGCAAAAGATTAGCAAGACATATCCACAAACATCAACTAGCTGTAAAAAGACTCAATATGACTTCACCAATCTCCCTCCATACAGACACCCTTGGGTGTAATTTCAACAGGAAAATAGTGAAATATTGGAAAAAAAGAGATTTTAAAATGTAAGAGAGTTCTTAGAAGCCTGGTACTCTGACCAAGTAGTGATCAAGAGTCATAAAGAGTTAAACCTATCAAAATCATGAGCACATCAGCCCAACCCACAACATTCCACAAATACAACAATCAACCAAGACCTAGAACAACTAGAGCCATCTCCTTACTAACCTAATAACCGAAACCGAACTACATTTCAACAATTAACAAGAAAAAAAAAATCACCAAGCAATACCATCACACAGCTATCAACACCACCAGTCAAACAGGAAGCAACTAACACCCAGATGAAATAGAACTAACACTTTATTGGCCAAATAAATAATCTACCAACAAGACAACAATCATTTGCAAACAACATCCAACCACAGGATCATCGCATCCAACACATGCAAAGCAAGCAAAACAGAAGAATACATAACCTGTGCCAACCAGCAACCCTCATTTCTCCAAAACTCCTGCACGGATGATGTTACCTAGTAGGATAATAAAAAGTCTACAAACCCAAAACTATGTTCAGACAACTCCAACAATGCAACACATACTTAAAACTATCCATGTCTGCTCCACAACTTTTGGTAGCACGTTAAAACAAATGTCATGGCTTTTGTTTCTTTTCACCAACTTGTTGCCATGACAAACCTATCTCCAACAAATTGGCTAGACTGTTAGATCCCCTCCCCTTAGGGACCTTGGGACAATGTCCTTGGATGTTATTACCGACCTACCTTGTTTCAAGAGCCTGCATGCTATTCTAGTGGTAACTGACTGTTTCTCTAAGACTGCTCATTTCATTCCCTGCTACGCCCTCATCCACCTCAGAGATGACTCATCTGTATTCAACAAATTTTCTGGAACCACGGTTTGCCAAATCATCTCATTTCTGATAGAGAATATAATTTCATGACACATGTTTAGAAAGCTCTATCTCATATTGCAGAAAAAGCCCATTTGACCTTTGCCCACTATCCATAATCAGACGATGAATCAAGACAAATGCCACACTGGAGCCATACCTTTGTTGTTAGGTTAACTTCTAGCAAGATAGCTAGCTTGATCTATATATGGCTTAGTTCATTAAAGCCAATTCAGTTCCTACTTCTACTCAGATGACACTATTTCAGGCTATATACAATTACCACCCATACTGTTGCTAACTCTTCCAGAGGAATCCCATTTTCTCCAAGAACTACAGGCCACTCAGCACCTTCTCAAGGATCACTGGATCATACCAAGGCTTCCTATACATGTCCTGCTGACTGTTATCACCAGAAAGACCCCGCCTCCCAATTTCAGTTGGACAGGACATGTGGCTTTCTACCAGATTTCCCCCCTCCACCTAACTGTCTAAGAAGCTACATGCCAAGTTTATTGGACCATTTCCCAGATCAGTCCTGTAGCCTTTCACCTGTTTCCAGTTCCCTCCTAGTTCTGGAACACCATCCTTGTCTCTTCTACACCTCTGTACAGCTAGTCCCCCATCTTATTGAGGGGAGGAAGAATTCAAGGTGGAACACATTTTGGACTCCAGGCAAAGAAGGGCAGAGTGGAATGTTTAATTCATTGGAAAGGCTAGCCAGACATGGAAAGACCCTGGGAAGCAACAGATTATGTACATGCCCCCTGCTTCCTTCAGCAGATTTACTTGCAGTGCCCTCATACATATTCCAGCTTTCAGAGAGAAAAGAGGACTGATTTGAGGAAGACATTACAGTGCTACACTGCTCAGAACTAAGGGGAAGAGTTCTGAAATGGGGTAGCACCTAGTGGGAGGGTAGAAGAGACTAAAAATGGGAATCCTTTCTCTCTAACTGAATAAAAAACAGACATTCCCCCCCTTCCTAAGATTCCATGTCAAAAGGAGGGAGGGACTGGGAGAGTCAAAAGGAGAAAGACATTGTCAGTTCAGGTCAATGGAACACTGGAAATTGAAGAAGGGATACAAGCCCTTCCAGTCTGCCACAACTGAAGGACACAACCAACTAAGAATCTATTAACTTAAAAAGCAAGGAGGAAGAAGCCCAGGATTTGAACCTTGGGATGGATATACACGTAGGACAGGTTTCCTGTGTACAGCTATGCACAGAACTTGTTATGCATTTATTCTCTCCAGTAAAAGTACTTATTTAACCTTTTTGTGTTTTCTTGGGAATGTGTGGCTGAGAAAGAATGGTACAGATTCTATAAATTCCTGACAACCCTATCTAAACTCACTCCTGTACCTATCTTCTTTTGTCTACCCTTTATGTAGCATATTGGTTAAGGATTGATTTATTTCATACCAGAGAAACTCTGTGTGAAGAGTGCACCAACGCTGTCCTTTGGAAGCTGTCCCCGGGCCTTCAAGCACCCTGTTCCTCCGGATCTGATCAGCCAACCAGTTGCCACTGCCATTGCGCATAACAAATTTATCTAGGAAAACCAACTGGCTTTCTGGACCATAAAACCAATTGTAGTTGGAATCTGCAATAGCAACAGTTCTTTGGAATCCTAAGAGGAAAAATTAAAAATAAACATATATGCAAGTAAGCACATTACTTAATATTGCATATTTAAATGATGGAAATTTCCCATGAAAGTAGCAGCAGCTCCTAACAAGTTTTAATATTACACCTAATGTTGGTAATGTTATATCTATCTGATCGGTTCTAATAAAAGTTTTAAAAACAGGGTTTTTTTTTCTCCTAAACTAAAGAATCAGGTTGTTAAATTATCAGACTATGAAATATTAATATGCTTGGATTTATATACAGAGTAAGAATGTCTATTGAGAATTCTTTGCAGCATATTAAAGTCTAGCTAATGCCTCACTTAAAGTGAGTATTTTGGGTAAAACATATTATTTAAAAAATAATACCAAACACAGCTAATTTATATTATACCTAATATTTTTCGCTACATTCCTGTATATAAGTTCATTTGTGGAAAATTCTCCACCTCATTTTTCAGTCAGGAAGCTTCACTTATTAGTTAATGATGTTTTAATTTTTAAGGTGTTAATTTATACTGTAAGGCAATGCTTCCCAAACCTGGGTAACTTACCCAAAATTGGGTAAAAGTGGTTTTTCTTTGGGTAACGATACATGAACCCATTACCCAATCACAACAGGGACATTTAAATTGGCTTCAAGTGTTTTACCTACATCGGGTAAAAAGGATTTTCTGATAAGCCATTTTGGGTAATGAAATAAAAAGTTTGGGAAGCACTGCTACAAGGCATATCTTTTTTCTGAAGTTAATGAGTGACAGTTTTGCCTACTCAAAAATGGCCCTCATAGGGTAATTTGAAATTGACATATTTGATACTCCTTATAATTTGGAAAGTTTTAGAGTCCATCAGTCTTTTAAAATATGTAATTTTTCCTCTGCTATGTTAGGTACTAAGGGAGTTTAGCATTCAATAACATGCCAGCTCTAATTTGATCCTTATGATCATCCTAAATTAACATTATGAGGGAATCTAAACTTGAAAATAGCAAGGCTTGTTTGTTTGTGAACCTCAGTGGACTAGAGAATGTATTTCTTAGAGCAATCAATAAGACTGAATGATGACTTTATTTAAGAAAATGCATCTTAAGTATTACATTTTCCATATGATATGTACAATTAACTGCTGTATTATGATGAAATTTAAAGGAATCTGCATCAGATTTGATGCATTCCTGATGATTATTCAGCTGAACCCTGGTAAGATGGAGTAGCTGTGGATTGACGGCGCCTCGGCTTCCAGGAAATTGTCATCTTTAGTTCTGGATGGGGTTGCACTGCCCCAGACAGACTCAGAGCATAATCTGGGGGTTCTCCTGGACTCATGACTGCTGCTCGAAGAGCAGGTGGCAGTCGTGGCCAGGATGCCCTGTGTGCAACTTTGGGTTGTGTGCCAGTTACGCCTGTTCCTGGAACAAAAAGCCCTCCGAACAGTCACTCACACCCTGGTCATCTCCCATATATACTGCAATGTGCTCTACATGGGGCTACCCTTGAAGAGTATCCAGAAGCTTCAGCTGGTCCAGAATGCAGCTGCGCGGGCCATTTTTGGTGCCGCTAGGTCGGCACATATAACACCATTGCTGCGCGAGCTGCACCGGGCGCCAGTTTGCTTCCGGGTCCAATTCAAGGTGTTGGTTATCACCTTTAAAGCCCTACATGGCATGGAGCCAGGTTACCTGAGGGACCGTCTCATCCCCATTACATCGGCCCGCCCCACCCAATCATCCAGAGAGGGCATGTTACGGACCCCGTCTGTAAAAGAGTACCATCTGGCGGGGTCCAGGAAACAGGCCTTCTCTGCAGTGGCCCCCACCCTTTGGAACATCTTGCTCCCGGAGGTGAGGCAGGCCCCTTCACTCGTAACCTTCCAGAAGGCCCTGAAGACTTGGTTCTGCCGTCTTGCCTGGGGCGGGAAAGTGGGTAACCATTCTTGGGGGTGGCTCGCACCCTAGAGTCCCTCCCACCAGCTTGAAATTTTATAGCCTCTTGGATTTTATATTTATTTATTGCATTTTATAATAATTGTAATGTGTTTGATTTTTATGAGATTTTAACGTTTATGACCGTAGTTTGATTTTATTGTAAACCACCCAGAGTCCCCCTTTGGGGGAGATGGGCGGTAATTAAATTTGAATAATAAATAATAAATAAATAATCCTCTAATTCAGTGTTTCTCAATCACAGCAACTTTAAGATGTGTGGACTTCAACTCCTAGAATGCTGGGAGCTGAAGTCAACACATCTTAAAGTTGGTGAGGTTGAGAAACACTGCTCTAGTTCATGTAGGTAAGATTGGGATTCTGCTAGTGAATTTAATATCAGTCTCCCAGATTAAGGTGACAAAGGTGATGACTGAGATATCAAATCAAGGGATCTTGTTGTACTTTAATACCTATAACAAAGCCCAAAGGATTTCATGTCTCTCTACACATATTTCGTGTGTGTGCGTGTGTGTGTGTGTATTCTGAGACATATATATGTCTCAGAGTACTCTTTATATGGCTTGCTTTGTGAATTTAAGATCATTTTGTGCAGGAAATGTGAATCTGATAGCCTAGTTCAAGAATTGTACAAGAACTTCTACAAAACTGTGTTTCAACAGAAAGGTTCTATAGGAATGATCATGCTTAAAATTGTGCAAACTCTTTCATAAAATGAAGTTGGATTTGTTGTCAAAAAAAGTAAACAGCCCTTCCCTGAACAGAAGTCATCTTTGGTACGAGAAAAATGCACTGTTTATCCAACCTAGGGCCTGTATCACTATGATCCAGAAAATGCAAATTCCTTAATGGGCTGGCATGGTATACATTACAAGAAAGGTGACTGGTTTGAGCCAACTCTTAACTACAATTTTCAGCTGTGGAAAATACTAAAGTTTAACACCGATATGTACAATAGCATGCCATTATATATAATAGATTTCAGCTGGCCTTTTTACCTAAGAATGTATTAGTAACTGATTATAAAATAGATTAATTTGCATTACTTGCCTGGTAGAACTGTTCTATACATAAAAGCAAAATGTTGCTGAAGCCAGGGATGTTTAAAGTGGTTAATGTCAAAATGCCTTTGGACAAGGAATATGTACTGGAAAAGAGATCTGGTGGTATAGCTGCCGTAAGCTACGCCTTCATATAGGGAGCCATCTGTCACTTCTTGCAGTAGAACTATAGACTTCTCCATGATGGTTAGGACTTGCTTAGTCCAGAGGTATGCTTCCTGAAGATAACCTGTAAGGAAGAGATTAACAATATTATACTGATAATATGACCTTTTAAAGTATGGAATCAAATATCTACTTATTTGATCTAATATTCTCTCTTACACACTTTATGGTTGAAATTATAAGAAATCTTTATTCATACATATTGGTAGTAGATTCATTTTTGTAAGGTTTTCTAGTTTTCATTAAGGAAATATAGCAAATATTTGCAAGTTACTTGGGTTTTAAATAGTTTTCTACATGTGGTTTTTGTAAGGAGTATTTAAACTGGATCTGTTCATGGACTTCCCTTGCCTTTGTCAAGTGATCTGTGTCTTGTCAATTGCTGGTAATAATAAACAAGAATTTTTTTTTATGGTGAACAATTCACTGAAAACATCAATAGGGTTGAAGTGAAAAGAGCAGATTTAATGCTTGGGAATATTAGAGAAGGAAATTAAAATACATAGTATCATAACTTTTTAATAGAAATATTTACTATGTCCAAATTGGATTTTTTTAATGCCATTAAGTTTTTCATTTAAAAAAAATCTAGGGAATGTGCAGATAAAGAAAGCAAACTTCTCCATCTTAAAATAAATAAATAAAGGAGTTGGGATATTTATTTAGAAAAAAACAAAAGAAAACATGAAATAAATTTATAAAATTATGCACAGCATGAAGAAAATGGCACAAAAAGAAACCTTTCTCTTTCACTTAAAACACCAGAAACATGGGGACATATAGTGAAATATATTGGCAAGAAATTCATGAAGGGCAAAAGCTAGTACTTTTTTTTCATAACACAATGGTCACTGGGCTAGATAGCTTTAAGAGAGAATAATATTAATATCTAGAGAATACGTTATTCAGTATTTATTAGCCACAATAGGTAAAGGTAAAAATTTCCCTTGACATTAAGTCCAGTCGTGTCCGACTCTAGGGGGTGGTGCTCATCTCCGTTTCAAAGCCAAAGAGCCAGCGTTTGTCCGTAGACACTTCCATGGTCATGTGGCCGGCAGGACTAAGCGGAACGCCAGTACCTGCCCACTGAAGCGGTACCTATTCATCTACTCACATTTGCATGTTTTCGAACTGCTAGGTTGGCAGGAGCTGGAACTAGCAACGGGAGCTCGCCCCGTAACACAGATTTGAACTGCCGACCTTCCGATCAGCAAGCTCAGCAGCTCAGCAGTTTAACCCTCAGAGCCACAATAAGCTACAAGAAATCTCCATGTTAGAGGCAGTAGGTCAGTGGGTATCAATTCCTTGGGTCAAACTGAGAAGAGTTGGTGCCTTCATCATCTTTTTTTACAGAAGCAACTGGCTGACTGTTGGGTTAGATGTTGGACTAGATGGATCTTTTTTATGCTATGATTCCCTTTCACTTAAGGTGTTATACAAGAATACTGTACAAGTACCTCTACCATAAACAAATGGAATTCAAACACACTCTGAGAATCAGAGATTAATTATTTTGAGAATTAAAAATTAGTATTTATCTAGTATAGATGTGCACACCTTTTTAACCCAAAGGCCATATCAGATCTTTAATTACAATACAAGATGCTGCCTCCAAAAAGTAAATGTGGCCAAGGACAGTAGCAGGACCACAATAAAAAAATAAATTTTATTTATGTTTATTTTAAATTATATTCATTCAAAGTATCAAAATATTCAAAATATGATCATATCCCATGTGTTAAATAATTTTCCACTTCTGATATATTAAAAATTACATTTCATTTGCAATTTTTGCAGGGATTGCACCTAGAGCTTTCAGAGACTTTATATTGTCTTAGGGACTCAACACTGATTTAACAGTTAACTTATTTAATATGTTGTCTGAATTTAACATACTGATGAACTACATCAGAGCATGGTAATCTATGGCCCAGTAACCTTAAACATCCTGACAATAGTGAGGGATGTGAGAGTTCTGGTTTAGCTACATAAATGCCATGTTTCACAGCCCTGAACTTCTTTAATATGAGCAAAAGACAACTGTGCTATAGTTGATGCAGACAGAAACTTCTGTTGTTGATTATTAACATATAATAAAACACCTGAATCAGTTCTGAAGGTTAAATGGTTAACCAGGTTTTAAAAGGGACTTGCTCATTGTTTAAGACAGTGTTTCTCAATCTTGGCAACTTTGAGATGAGTGGACTTCAACTCCCAGAATTCATGCTGGCTGGGGAATTCTGGGAGTTGAAGTCCACATATCTCAAAGTTGCCAAGGTTGAGAAACACAGTTTAAAGACTTACCTTGATTCATTAGAACCAGACTTCCTACAAGCAAGGCCACACAGTTGGTAGGCTGATGGTTGTGTAGGTACTGAAAACCCCATCCACGTCTATACGAGGCTTCATACATATATCCTGAGGCATTGGCAATTACTTCCAGAAATTTTTCCTGCTGGGACTTGCTAAGGTAGTTATATAGAAAGTCATAAGCAGTGGCAAATCCAACCAAAGAGTGAGCAAGAGGAACCTCATCCCATGGAGCATCCTTTACTAACCTGTAAAAGAGAAAAGGTATCACCTCTATACATTTTATAGATGCATGATATAGAAACATTTCTGTTTAAACTGTAGAGATTTTAAAACAGAAAACTAAGAGCTATATCTAACAGAGGATATTGAGCATGCAGACCTCTACTCACAGAATCTGTGGAATCCTTGACACTCTCTGAGCTTGGCTGTTTGCTTGCAGATGTTTCACTACCTGACTAGGTAACATCATCAGTGCACATCTGCAATGAAACGTCTGCAAGCAAACAGCCAAGCTCAGAGAACACCAAGGATTCCACAGTTCAGCCCTGAGCTACAGATTTTCTCTTCTATTGGAACACAATAATCTTTCCCCATCTTCAGCTTTTTCATTGCTGGGGGGAAGACCCATGACATATAACAATTATTATTAGAAATGAGCAAGAAATAAACTGAACCTTGCCTCCCACAATGGGAAAGAAGCTTGGCTCATTTTCAAGCTAATCTTATTTTAATACTACACTGCTCACTATCTGAGAGTTGGGTATAATTTGTAAGCCGCCCCGTTCTCTAGTTATCAAACAAAAGATTACCTTTTGAGATAAACCAACTGCACCATTAAAATTGTGGGTTTTTTCTGTCAGTACAAAACTAGAGATTTAGCTTTAATCCAAGTCTAAGAAGAATTCTGAGGTTTGCAAACCTAATTCTTCTTTGAGACCAACATTACAATTTCAAACAACTAATAGCATTCCTTCTGTTTTTTAGTTCATGAGAGACTACAGGTAGTCCTTGATTGTAGCAATTGGGACTGGAATTTCTGTTGCTAAATGATGCAGTGTTAAAGTGTGACATCACGTGACTGCACTGCTTAGCAACAGCAATCCATGCAGTTCCTGTTGCTGTAGTTAAGTGAGGATTGGGGATCATTAAGTGAGCACCTCCTTGCAACTTCCTGCCGGCTTCCAACAACCAAAGTCAGTGGGGAAGCTGGCAGGAAGTTCCAAGTCCAAGCCGGGTGGGAGAAGGAGTAAGGGGGTGCGTGGGTGGCTGGGGAGGTGCAGCATGAGCACAGCGAGGCTCAGGGAGGGTGTGCCGGTGAAGGAGACTTACCCAAGCAACTTAACACCTTCCCTGCTGGCTTCTCTACCGACTTTGCTTGTGGGAAGGCAGCAGGGAAGGTTGCAAATTGCGATCACATGACCGCAGGATGCTGCTACCATTATATGTGCAAGCTGGTTGTCAAGCAACCAGATTGTGATCACTTGACCACAGAGGTGCTGGGACGGCCAGAACTTCGACGACTGGTCGTAGCCACCACTCATTCAGTGACACTGTAACTTCAAACAGTCGCTGAATGAGTGTTGTTAACCTATATACTAAATCAAAGACTACAGGAATCACAATGTATACAAACAATACATTATTTACAGAAGAAAACATTAATGCTAGATAAAGGTTTTCCATTCTTTTTCTTATTTAATGTATGGAGTACAGAAATTTCATAAAATGCAGAAATTTCATTTTGCATAAAGCTTTGCAAGTTCCCAGTTTCCACAAACACTAGAGTACATGACTGATTATGGTGGATCACTACAATGAAAGAAAACTACGCATGCACTCGTATATTGAAAATGCAAAATCATTTGTTTTTAAAAAATACTACCAGATCACTGGTTTCAGGCTCAAAAAGAATAGCGCAAAGCATAGCCATGTTAAAATAATTAGTTTACTGAGAATGCTGTGTTTTTTGGACAAAGCCTCCTGTTTAAAAGATACAAACTCAAGTGAATTGAGTATATTCAAGCATATTCAACAACAGGTAACTCAGATGTTAATTACTTCTACCTAGATGTGGGACTGTTCTAAATGTTTCGTGAAGGACTACCCAGAACTATTCTGTTTATCAAAAAGCAAATAATGTTGACCTTACTAAGTTATAGTAATAAATGTTGCATTTATTAAGGCATTAATTGTCATTTTGCTAAAGTTGCAGCCCCATCACAGAAGAGGACTTACAAAACTTAAATGAGCCACTGAGAAGAATTGTTTACTCTTGACTAATATTTCTCCTCAAAAAGCAGTAAATTAATTTTTGTCCCACCAAATGTAAGTATTTGCTTAAAGTACAGTTTCTTTTAAGGGGAAAAAGATACTGGAAATACTGTACATAATTAGAATATTTAACCCATGTCAGTTTACTAGCCACTAACACACTTGAATAATCATGCTTACTTTTTTTTCAGTGCCATTCCTACAACAAAATCAGGAAGGAGTGGGGCAAATTATAGAACTGTTTATGGGTGAAATTCAATATAAATATGTTAAATAAGCATATTCTTGCTTTGAAAATTCATCAGTCATACTTGCTCTAAAACAGCAACCTTTTCTGAATCACCCCATCTTCAGATTGTTGTTTTTGTTGTTACTGAGTTTGGTCCAGAAAAGCAAAAAGGCGCAAACAAGAGTTTTGCTTATGTTAAAGATCAATGTGTTTTCCCTTTAACACATGAGATGGTATCTGACATCACATCTCCTCCATCATGGGAGCCCAAGCAACCAGGGAAGGTCAGCCTTCAATCTTGGGCAGAGAGTTCATATGATGTAAAATGAAACAGAGATTGCATGTTCACTTTCTTACAGAACAAGACTTCAGTTAATATTCTAGTATCTAATATTAGTTACCAAAATTCTTTTTAGCTATGCTTTTTTCTTCAGCTTACAGTGTGACCCATGGTCTTGCTTTGTTTCCACACCATCAGTCTTACAAAAGAGCAATAAAAATGTTACTGGTTTCTAAAAAGTTTGGTTCCAGAGAGAAATTTGCCAACATTTATCCCCAAAACCTATCACTTTGTCACTGATCATTGATTGTTTTTGGGTAAGATAACTTGAAACACAAAACTCACTTCCACAAACAAGTGTTCACACATCCAGGTAGTTGTTAGCCTCTCCAAAGTCACAAGGCTTAGAAACTCTTATTTGTCTATTAGAGTAGCAATCTTTATTCAACCTCCATTGTATTTTGTTTCCCTGCCACTGCAGTCATGCCCTCTGAAGGCAAGATAACATATGGATATAAATAGCATTGCCTTGCCCCGTTTACTTACTTAGAAATCAGGTCCTATTTTAACATCTAGTCTGTAAAAAACTACTGGAGCTATAAAAAGTGCAATTAAAACTACTTGGACATGATTGGAGTCCATTGGAGTTGGGCAGCTAATAAATTCAAATAAATATTATTTTTAATTGCTTTTAAAATGGCATCTCCCAGAACTCCCAGTAATAGTTATCTGGCTGGGGAATTATAACAGTTGAACTCTATTCATTGAAAGGTACCCAGACTGGGGAAGGGTGATCTGGGAGACCACATGTACAACATACATGAGAATGATTTTGCTTTTTTATTCTCTTCTCAAGGCAGCTAACTGGAAGCAGAGTGGTTATCACGAACTGTATTTCATTATGAACTATTCCACTGAGGAATTTTTGTCAAGAGGAAAAGCTATAATAAATAATCCAACACTTATATTTTGGTGTCATATCGCCCCAGGAAAATTTTATCACATGTAACTCAAAGGTGATAGATAATCCTATTATGAACTAGGAGATTAGCTTGCATTTTAACAAAAAGTATTGAAGTCCTGATGGCTCAAAAGTAGGAACACCAAACTTAGTTTATCTTTTGCACATTAAAAACAATACATTTGTTCATATTTTGGTGAAAACAGTTCCTGATGATTCCCAATAGGGTTCAGCAATTATTTGGAGGCAGTTTTACAAGCAACTGGAGCACCTCTTCAAAATTGGTGCTTGTAATGCTGCAGCACAGAGTCCTCTCAAAGCTGCTGGGAGGGCTTCTCATGTGGACTGAACTTGCATGGGGATGCAGAGCAAATACCTCCACAAGGACTGGTGCCTTCTGAATGGTCTGCATAGTCCTAATCTTTACCAGACAGTGTAACGATCAAGTTTACAGCAGCATATTTTGATTTTTTTTAAGCTACAAATTCTTAACATCTGGTGAATTATTTTGGCAAGGTAGAAGTTTATAAATCTGTTGGCCAGGTGTTCAATTTATTAAACACTCACTGTAGCCCCTCATGGCCTGGATCCAAGACTATCTTTGCCTGAAACATATTGATATAACACTAGCTGCCAGCAGCCTTAAGTAAGATATATTTTAGCATATGCCAGGCATTTGTGGAGTTTTATCCATAGAACATAATCCATAGTGTTTTAATTCAAAAGTATGCATTTTTAACCCAAAATTATAACATACTTTAGCCATATTTACATTACTGTCCTGGGCATCATGACATGCCTGTGATATCAACATATACAATAATTTACAGCTGAGTAATCACATTAGTCCCTTGCAAAGAAAAAAGCACAAAGGATTTCATAGTGTCATAAAAAGTACACCTCATCTGACAAAACACTAATTTACAAAAGCCTTAGTCTTAAAGGTGTCATGTGCTAATGGAGCTATGAACTACAGCAATGTACTTAAATCAGTACTATATATTTATATTTATATTTTTATATATTAAGTAGTTTGATTTTAAGTACTATATCATCCAGAGCTCTGGTAATAAGGTATCTAAATAAAAGTCTCTTTATTGCAGTCATCGACCAGCAAACCAAATGAAATAGATATCATAAAAAGGGAACAAATTAAAAAAAAGTAAAGTTATTAAGATGGTACCTGTAAACATTAATTAAGTGCACAAAAGACAATGGTGGGGTTCAAATATCACACTAAGCTGTGGATTTTTAAAAACTATGTTTAATAAACCTGATTGGGTTGATTTAGATAATTATGAGGTGCCTGGTTCACAACTGGGGGTCTTCCTGGACTCTAAGCTCCTACTCCAGAAGTAGATGGTAGTTCTGGCCAGGAAGTCCTTTAAACAGGTCCAACTTGTGTGCCAGTTGAGCCCATCCCTGGATTGAGAGGCCTTCCTCACAGTCATTTATGCCTTGGTCACCTCATGAGTGGAATCCTGCAATACTGTCTATATGGGCTACCCTTGGAGACCACTCAGAAGCTACAGATAGTCCAGAATACAGCAGCATAAAAAGGATGGAGGGCCCTTGGTATACCTCTTAACACCTCTGATTTTTGAGCTGCACTGGTGACTAGAAAGCATCTGGGTACAATTTGAGATGTTATTACCTATATAGCTTTACATGGCAAAGGGCCTAGTCATCTGAGGGACCATCTCTCTCCCATACTCTCTGTCCATCCTGTGAGATCAGACACAATTAGTTCATTTTGGGTCTCATCGATCAAGCAATGTCATCTAGAGGGTCACAGGAAGCAAGCCTTCTCTGTTGCAGCACCTGCTGTCTGGAACAGCACTCCCCCAGAGATTTGTATGGCTCCTGCCTACCTGCCTTCAAGCAAACCCTAAAAGCATGGCTTTTTGTGCAGGCCTTGGTTTAGGGTGTTTGGTGGGCCCCTTTAGGTTGGGGCTGATGTGGGGGAATGTTTTCTTTTATTATTTATTTTCTTGACTACATTTTTTTTCCTGACATGTTTCCTCTTGCTGTTTATGTTGTGAAGCTGGCCAGAGTCGTTCTGGAGTTGGGCAGTCTAGAAATTTGATAAACATATATAATAAGCAAAACCCAAAGGGCTTAGCATAAATTGTGAACCTAGCCAGAGTATCCAGAATTAAGGCAGCTATTTATCTGATGCTGTTCTTGACTGATCATACCAATAAAGCTGTAATTCTTCTCAGCAACCATTTTAGGCTACCTTCCTTTCTGACACTTACAATGTTATTTATTCTATTGTATTTATTCTATAAATAAAATAACATTACAAATAAAATTTTAATTGGAACACATTAGGGAGTTCCAATTGGTTATTGGCACACATTTATTGCTTGTTTAAGAATTCCTTTTTATGTATTAAATGAAAGAAATACTGGTAACACTGGATATCACTGTGGCAAATATAAATGCCAAATAAAGCATGAAGCAATTCTTTCTCCTGATGTTATTCTGTTCTCCAAGAGATTTAAAAATATATGGCAAATATTGCTACTTTTTTTCCTGTTAGGGAGTTACCTGAAAGCAAACTTTATATGAGTTATTAATCTTTGCATTCAGTGTAGAGATGTTTGTATGAAATTTAGGAAAACTAAATAAAAGCTGAAGTCCAGATTTGAGAAACAGAACTACTTTTTTAAAAAAGATGAATTTATTAAATTTCATAATGTATATATTCTTTTAAAAAATAAGACCACTGTTTAGCCTCATCAGATCAGTTCATAGCAAGCAGCAAATGTTTGGTCTGCATAAAGCTGGCAGTCCAGAAAAAGTTTACATTTTATTTTTGAAACGTTTTGTAGCTAACCTAGTGCACTCTCTTTCACTCCCACACACACATAAAATTTTTGAATTGTGAATTTAAAATCCATATTTTCTATGAAAACATTTGGCTTATCCTATCCCTAATGTCATAACAGCAAAGCTTCACAATGCAAACGTATGCTGACTGATCCAAATCAAGGCCCCAATGTCTTTGTCAGGGTACAGCCGAAATTTTGACAGTGTCTGCACACAACCATTCATAAAAATGTTGCCTGCAGGACACTCCCTCCCATTCCAAGTTTATCTTTCACTTTTTTATAGAAAGGCTTGCATGATTCCATATAAAAAAAATACATCACTTTTGTTTTCTAAGGATTTCTATACACAACATATATGGCCAAAGAATCATTGAAAATAAATACAACACTGATATTTTACTTTGCAGTATGCCAGCCTCATTGAATATAATTTTTAATTTTAAAATTATATTCTTAAAAAATGTTTAAAGATCTTTTCTTTTCAAATCGGGGGAAAGAGAAGTGTCCAGAAGACACACTGCCATCACGTATATTATAGTAGGGACTCCACAGCCAGTAGAAAACCACAGTATGTTGAATTGGGCTTATTCTTCCATAAACTACATTTAGGACTGCAACCTGAATAAATGTGACCCCTTCCATCTCTTGCTGTATTTCCCCTTGTCCTCCCCTTGTCCTTTTACTGTAATTTTAACAGTAATTTATAAACTGTCTTCTACTGTAATTTATAAACTGCCTGGAATTGGTTATGACGATGATAGTTATTATTATCCAATATGCAGAATGTCTTCCTGAGAACTGTAGACTCTGATCTGGGAAATACAGTATAATAAACTTAACTGATAATGTAGAACAGTAAAAGTTATAGTAAGTGAAAATGAAATTAATAGCATTATCTTTGTTTCAGAAGAGATTACAGAGAAGCATTTAGAGGAAAAATATGTAATGAACTTAACTTTAGAAAAATTTCAAATACAAGATACCTAAGCACAAACTAAGATTTTAAGCTGCATTCCAACAGCAGCATCATTTAAAGTACCCAGATGCTTTACCAAGACTATTCACATCTTGATAAAGGAAAACAATATGTCTTTCAAATATTACAACAGCAGTGTTCAAGTTGTGTTTTTGAGAAAAAGTAGGAATCACATGTAACATATTTAGATTGTATCTGCAAATCTCATCTCACAGTAAACTTTGCACTTGAACAAAATTTTTGTTTTAATCTGTTCAATCGTGTCCTATTCTCGGAGACCGCCTGGACAAGTCCCTGCAGTTTTCTTGGCATGTTTTTCAGAAGTGGTTTACCATTGCCTCCTTCTTAAGGCTGAGTGTGTGTGGCAGGCCCAAGGTCACCCAGCTGGCTTTGTGCCTCAGGCAGGACTAGAACTCACGGTCTCCCAGTTTCTAGCCTGATGCCTTAACCACGACACCAAACTGGCTCTCTTGAACATGATAGTGAGCTAATTTCTTTCTCTCTCTACTTCAACGCCAATCCTACTATTTCTTAGGACTTGCACTGGATTATGCAGACCTTGCAACTTTTATATACAGATGCACTAAGGAATGTAAAAGCTTCATGACAAATTGAAATAGCATTATATGTTATTTCTGCCAGTCAACTTTAAAAGTGAGTAAACTCTGGAGCAAATATTCAACATTGTTTACTCCCCTTTTTCTTTTTAACTCTACAGCTGCTGTATTAACCACCTTAACAATAACTACTTTTAAACTATGTAGCATTTGCTACTCCAGCAATTTCTCCCCACACAGTATTTTTGGCAATTGAAATAAATGGTGTTCATATTCTCTCGCCTTTCATTATGCAACAACGTTAATTATATTCATACAGGTATTTGCGAATGTTAAAGATTATGTTTGAAGTTTAAACCATACACTTAAGTCAGAACTCTAAACTGTTGTTAAAATAAACAATATTATATTCTGTATTACAATTATATATTAAAGTTTTCTTTTGAAAATATGAACAATTGATCAAGTAAAATGGTTATATTTTTATTCAATTTAAATGCAGGTTTCCAAGCAAAATTCTAAAATACAAGCAAGTTTCTACAGTTCATTTAACTCAATTGTATCCTTTCTCTAGGATAAAAGCTGAGAATGGTATTAAATTATATATGCATTAGCCTACCTGGCTGCTATTTGTGGCTGCGAAGAATCAAATAGCAATCAGCTAGTGGACAATGTGGTCACTTTTAGCAAAAACTGGTGTGGGAGCCTGACCTGGGAAGCATCTTCCCGAACTGGAGAAAAGCCAATGGTCTGTTTTGGACTTCCAAAACTGAAATCTCTACATTCTGAATGCTCGTTCAAATGCCACGTTATATGATACATATATTGGAATAGAATAAAAATGGTCGTGCTTGTTTTAGGTATAAGCTTTAAAAATAGATATTCTCTAAAACACAGTTACAAAAAGAAACAAAAGCTTTCTATACTCTATACTCTTTCTATACTAATATGTACAACTATGTTTTGCGATAAAAACAAGACAAAAATCTACCAACTAGGCTGAGCCGCCATTCTTTCCATGTAGTCTTTGGCCATGTTGATAGCTTCCATGTTGTCTGGATAAAGTATGCAGAACATTGCCAGAGCACCTAAATTGTTGCCATAGATTTCATTCCACCGAGCACTGAAGTCTTTGGGGTCCCAGGGAGGAAGATACTCCAAAGAGTTTGACAGCATGATTTGAACAGCTTCAACCAACTGAGTTGCAATGTGTTGATGTGTAGTGGCTGCCTTGTATCGGAGATCCTGTATCTCTCGTCTAGAGAAGTACAGCATTGGGTAGTTATCGTAGTTGGCATTGACAAATGGAACCACAGTGCTTGGGTTGTTGTCAGTGCTGCAGATTAGTGCAAAGCAAACCATATGTATGAAAAACACACTGGGAGCCCCCCGTGTGTGAGTCCTCATTGTGGCATTGGAGCTCCAGGTCTTGAAGGCAGCCAAATCATTTTTGAAGGAGCCTAGATGGCAAAAGAAGAATGAAAAATTGATTAATGTCAAGTCAATTTAATGTTGACTTGGGTTGTAACATTGGGAAGAAATGGGGAAGAAATAGCGCAAGTGTGCTAGGCATCTGCTGTAGTATGGATAATAACAATAACAACAGTAGAAGCAATGATGATGATGATGATGCAAGTATTCCCAAAGCATTTCTGTAAAAATTAGCAGTTACTTGACTATCAGAGGAAAAAAACCTACTACTATCCATACATGAAAGAAACTAATCATAAAGTGCACACTTCACACAAAGCATAGCCTCTGGGATGCTTTAAACTGGATTCCTACACTGAATAGTGGATTAAACTCGGTGGCCTAAATGGCCCCTTCCAACTCTGTGACTGGCTGATAAATTAGTTAAAATAACCTTATCAAGACTGTAGGCCAGGAAGTGAGAAAACAACCATAATGGGTTATTTTAAAAGTTACACTTAATTTTTGCAAATATATTATAACATTATCAATTGCATCTGCTTTTCTTTATCTAGTGATTATATTTAATTTCTTCAACTGCATTAGTCTAATACTACTGAACAGTTATAGTGCTAGTAGCCTCTTGCATGAATATAACTTGGCCAAGAGTCGTTTGTTTTTTTGTTTTACTGCAGGAATGGTACTGTGATCTTTAGGATCTCTGATGCACTTTCAGAATTGTAACAAAGGATGTTCTAATATATGTGACAGTCTAATTAGGCATAAAACTAAGTTCTAGGCTGTAAAAAAACAACTTTGCAGCCATCAAAATAATTAAGAATGTCTAATGTAAAACATTTCTTACTGTTCTTGCATGAAAGCAGGAAGAAAGGAAGAGAGACAGAGATTATGTGAACCTCTGCCAAGACTGTGAATGTTTGATTGGCTGAGGTTCACAGCTGTAGAGTAAAGGATCTGGAATGTGGGAGGTGTCTGCAAGGGTCATTTACAAAGACTCTGGTTGTGACACGTCTTCATTAAGAAAAGCAGGAAAAAAAAACACATACACACACAGCGGAGTAGAATTCTGGAAGTATATTTGTATTATCTGGCCTTTAGGGCATGCATGTTTTTTCCTATTCAGTCAAAAGAATCCTTCCATTTGGCCTGCTGAGATTTATAGCCTACCACTAAAGAAGCTCAATGTTAAATAGAAGCATATATTTTCCCAAATACATGCCCATTTTAAAAGGCTTGAAAATAGCAAACTTGCATGAAAGTAAAACAAAGAAGTGTTTAAACACAGTCATGCAGCCCCCCTCTTTCAAAATTACCAATCATCTCAACTTTGGTCTTAGATGAAACAGCCTAGGGTCTCCCAGAGGAAAGTCAGAGAATTCCTGAAATTCTCCAAAGGGGAAAGGTTAAAGAAAGCAGGGCCAAGAGAGATGGATTTATGTAAATAGTGAACAGTAGTTTTCAATTATTAAAACCAGAAATAGGCCAAGGGAGAAAACATGACATCGAAAGCCTACTGCACAATTGCATTTTTCCTGAGGAAAAGCTGTTTCATAAAATTCAGATGCAGGAAAAGTACATAAGAAGCTAAAACAAACAGAAGCCACACACAGTGATCAAGTTTTCCAAACTAGGGGCCAACATTAGGCTAATAAATTATTGTTTTGAGTGCAAAAATAAGGATTCAGATAGGAACCTTTCATACAGGATCATACACTCTTGGCTGCTTATGCGGTTGTTGTCATGCCTGAAGAAACTGCTGAACAGAATTTTAGAAGTCCGATCCTGTGGGAACCATGGTGTTATTGTTGTACAATACAGCTCACAGGCTACATGAAAAATAACGATCTGGGTGAACAGAGATGAATCAGTTCTGATTATTTTCTTCATTTTTAAAAATTACTTGTCAAATTGAATTCCATTCTTAATTTGTCATTTTGCCACTTGAGGTGACACATGCCAGCCTCTGAGCCTGGCTGGCGCCTTCAAGTCTCACTCCTAAAGTTCTTCTGGCAGTGGTGGATGGTACAGCCTGAGACTCTTCTGGTGTGTAAACTCCACCAAAGCACTTGGTGTGGCTCCCAGAACTATACCCAGAGCACCACTGAACTGTACTATGTGACAATGGGAGTAGAGTATTTAATACATGGAAAATAATCACATTAACAATACTTAATATAATTTTAATTATATCTGGTTTTAATTTGATTTTATTAAATGCATGTTCTTCCCTGTCCCAGGCCACTTTGGAGAGTATGTCCCCTAATGCAAACTTGGCCTAAAAATGCTTGTTGTTTCTACCTTATGAGGACCTTTTATGGGAGCCCTCACCATATACTCTGAAATGAACCTAGCTGAATCCCTTGAGAACAGCTCCAAGAGTGGAGTCAAGGGAAACACATATTCCTGAAGCCCAAGAGTTATGAGAAGAGCAAAATCATGCATATGTATAAAATTTTCTCCCAAGAACATGAACCAATAGATAATTCTGAAGGCAATACTTACATTAATTAATTAAATACAAAAAAAGTATGTCCCAACTAATTTACCAAACACTAGGGAATGAATTACATATACTGTAGGAAACTACGCAGGAGGATGACTGATGGTATGGTGTGGCTGGCCCTTTAGTTTTGCTTCCTTGACAAAACTATGTTTGGTGACTCACAGTTCACTTGTATTATATACTTATTTAGTGAAACCACACTTATCTGTTGCCGAGTAATTGCAATGACTGTTTCCAGCCACTGCCACTGACTACAAGCAAACTAATCTTCTAAACAGTAGGAAAGCAGCTGATATTCCAGTATACTGGTAGGAGATTAGCTGCCCAAAGTGCATGTAAGGCACTTTAGGGGAAGAAATTCTGGTCAACAATCTAATGTCAAACAAGCAAATGAGAGAACTGGATTCCTGGTGACTATATGGATTTTGAGCTTAACTTGATTCCTGGTGGCTACACGGAAGTGCGTATGCAGCGTTGTTGTCAGCAACACAAAAGTAATTTGTCACTGCCTTCTTCTGGGTTTTTTTTTTTTTACTTACTATTCTAAGTTACTGACTTGGTACATCCTTGTGATCTCTCAGCCAAGTACTAAGCAGTTCTGACACTGATTTGCTTTTTACATCAGCCAATGTTAGCAACTCTTGTAATTCATTTTGCATGTGCTGACAATAGGGGCAACAGATATAGAGAAAGTAGGCAGAGGGATTCTGTATGTTTATCTCCTTTCATTATCCAGAAGACTTACTTTTGCATGTCTCTAAGTAGCATGTCTCTTATTGATAAGACATATATTCTCGAGGCTTTCATTATTTCCTTCCTGTCTCAATTCAGTTTTCTTTCTCTTCTGACTCTGACCCGTGCAGTTCAGGTACTTCCCTCTCCCCTACCTTAGGATCATGGAGGAAAGCACCCTACAACCACTGTAGATCAGTGTTTCTCAACCTTGGTGCATTTTAGATGGGTGGACTTCAACTCCCAGAATTAGCTCTGCTGGCTGAGGAATTCTGGGAGTTGAAGTCCACCCATCTTAAACTCGCCAAGGTTGAGAAACACTGACTGTAGATAGTAGTAACTTGGGCTTTCCTATCACCATATTACTTCCTACATAAAGCTTATCTTTATTTTTCTTTCATGCAGGATGCAGGATCAGCCTCAAGAATAAACTCTTAATTTCAGAGTTCCTCTGCCACACGTTCTTTCTGCTGTGTAATGCTATCTGCTGTCCAACAATTCCCACCTACTTAGCAAATAGAATAACTGCTTGAGTCTTTCTAACCTTAAATCACTCCTGCAGTTATGGACTCTCCCCTTCTACAGCATGAACCAATTACATTATTGACCAGTGAATTACAGTGAAACAAAGAAACAGTCTAAAAAAAGGTGTCTAAAAACGAGCCTGCTGAATAATACATTCACAGTACAGGACATAAGATGCTGTAAGAACCATTTCCCACAATCTTAAATGTGTTTGAAAAGAACACTAAAAATCTAGATTGCTTTTAGGGTTTCATTTATCTTTAATGATTCGGATTAAGATTAAAGATAATAAAAAATGTCTATTTGGATGGTTTTAGGTTTAATATGATTATTAAAATTGTTGTATTATCAAGTATAATGGCAGACAATTTATGTTTCTCACTTTGATTTTTATTATAGTAGACAGAAATGTTAGGAGGTTTACATAAATTTTTCTTTTAATATAAGGGGAGGGAGTAACTGTATTTAGTGAATTTTACAATGTGCCAGTGGAATGATTTATAGAAATAATGTGACTTTGGTTTAATATAGAGTAAGGGATTGATTATGGAAATTTTTGTATATCCTTGCTGTTAAAAGTTGGAAGTCACCTCTTTTTGTAACTTTGAAAAATTTTCGGTGTTTTTACACTTTAGGTTTTTTTTCTTTGTAGTTTTTTGTTTTTCTGTAGCTTTTATCTTTGTTTGAAACATAATAAAATTCTTATATAAAAAAAGAACACTGAAAATAAACATCGTTTTTAGAATCAGATGAAAATAATTTCTTCATAATGGTATTTCACAAAGAAATTCTGGCAACCAAACACCAAGTAAGATGCAAAAACAACCCCTTTTCCCCCCTTACATACATAAGTCCTCAAACATACCCATAGTTTCTAGACATTTCTACTCTTCAAGAACAACTTCTACATGTATTAGACTGAACAAATGAACTAAAGAATCTCTGTAAAGAAACACAGAAGCATTTTCTGTGCCCAGCACTTTGGCAGGAAAAAGTATCTGAATCTCCAGTTACTCATTTACCAGTTCTGAGTGACAGACTGCAGCCAGGTAGTCTATATAGACCGACTCTGTCAAACTGCAGCGTTCATATGTGAAATATGTGTCCCTCTTTGAGGGGAGATGGGCGGCAGTATAAATTTGAGAAGTAAATAAAGTTTTAAAAAGCCGTATCAATAGCCTTTTGTATTGCTGATGTCAACTTGGAAAAAAGTAATTTCCTACCACCAAAGATCGATTATTCAGTAGGTTATACAGATGAGGCCAAAAGTATTGGTACTCCTCCACTTTTTCTCAAAGAAACCCAATTTGCTGTGAAATAAATTGCGACTGACACAAGAACATGCTAAGTCACATATCAAGAGCAAAGTATGTGCTCTATGGACTGTGGAATAAAGAATTGCGGCTGCCATTTCCTTGTGTCAGTTTCAACTTATTTAATGGCAAATTGGGATTCTTTGGGAAACAGTGGAGGGGCTGACTTTCTCTGAGAGCCATGGTGGGCTGACGTTTTGCTGGCTTGCTCGCTAGCAAGACAGCTTTTGCGAGGGAGACTGTGGCTGGATGCTGGATCTGGGCCGGCGTAATCTCTCCAGAACAAAGGAGAAATTGTTGAGATCATCCGCATGACTCTAGACAGCCACTACTCATAAGTAGACTGCAGAAACTGTCTTATGGTCAGCCTGTGAGTGGAGTGGCTCAGAGTCAGGATTACATCAAGCTCACACTTGCAAAGCAACCTTATGGACATTAAGCTCGACTGAACCTTATATCTTAATCACTTTTTTGGATGAATTTTTATATTCCTTGTATGCTGGAGAGATTAAGACCCTTTGGACTGGCAAGGTTTTACTGTATTCATCAGGCTAGTCTGATTCCTTAAAAGGCGACAGTGTAAATTGGATTTTAAACGTTTTGAAAATATATGTATTTCTGGACTATGCAGCAAAAGGGTGCTTACTATATGGATTTTAGAAAGTTAATAACGGGTTAAGGGGCCAGAGAGATTTGGAATTATAGTTTTGAATTAATTGAAGATATCTTCTCATGGGAAAATGGCAATTGTTTATTTTTTTTTGATAAGGAGACCTTGAAGATTGGACATTACAGGGAGCCAGAGGATGGGGGGAGGGGGGGAAGTGGAGCAGAAATCCTTAGTGCAAACTTTTGAATACCTCTCAGCTAAGTTACTGGAGTAAATGGATCAATTGCTTGAGAAACTGGACAGAACGTGCTCTAATAAAGTTGTACAACAAAAACAAGTTGTAATGGATGTCTATGAAATTGATTTGAGCGGGGATTTAAATGTAATACAAATGAATCTGATGGATGATTTATTCCCTAAAGGAAATAAACAGATACCAAGGCAGGAAACTGATTTGGATAATTTTTTTCTTCTGGATATACGAAAGAGCTCTGCTAAGTTTGGAAAGACTTTTTAAGACGACAACAAACAAAAGGATAAACTTTACCTAATGGACATACAAAAGAAATTGTTAAAGTTCTGAAGGATTTTTGCCTGGATACACAGATGACCAGCAAATTACCTCTGGGAGTTTTCTTGAAGGAGTTAAAGAATAATTTTAAAACATCAGGGAAGATTTATAAGGTTGGCTTGTTTGACTGGGGCTAAAAGAAGAAAATAGTTATAACTGGTTGCCCTTACTGGACTTTTACTGACGAAGAATGATTGACAAAGCATTTAGATTTTGTTTTTTTTAATCTAAGAAATGAATTATGGGGAGAAGAGATACTATGTTTTATTTAGGGATAGTGATAAGCTACTAAAATTGTTTTTACCTGCTGGGATGAAGGGGGAAGTTACTTTTTTCTTTCTTTTTTCTTTTTTTCTCTTTTTCTTTTCTATACTCCCTCCCCCCTTTTTTGTTTTTATTTTTTGTAGTTTGTATTGACTTTTATTCTTCTCATTTATAATTCTTAATAACATTATTTGAAAAAAAAAGGGAAAAGTGGAGGGGTACAAATACTTTTCACAACATCTGTATATGATGACAATAAAAAAGATATTAATATTTCCTCAATATTCATCTTTGATATTTGCTTGCTATTTTCAACAATTGAACAGATCTTCATAGGTACATTAATTTGTAGATTTTTTATTTATAATAATGATAATAGCAGCTGTAAATTCTCTAAATTCTACTAGATCACAAGCTCAGAAAGATCACACTCTACTGCTTTTCGAAAGAACGTGCCAACGACTCCAGTTTTGAACAACCAGTCCCAATGATTTTGGTCAAACTGACTTTTGACAGTCCAACTCTAAACTGATTGAGCAGGGTTTCTTTCATATTATCAAAGTCTACCATTGTCTTAATATGTTGTTGGAATAGCACAGAACTGGGGGTGTAGCAGAAGCAAACTTAAATTAGCCAGAACACTATACTGGCTCATGGGTCAATTGTATTCCAATCTGCAAAAAGCAGCGGTCAGATAATGAAAGAAGCCAGATAATGGTTCTCTCCTTCTGTCTCCACCAGGTTCCAGTAAAGGTTATCATTACCAACTCTGATGGCTATCACAGCTCACTAGTGCATCTGAAAATATGCTGTAAGATGCCGTGCCACCATATATCTCCAACTACAGACTTGGCAATGCGTGCACAGGAGAAACTGCCCACTTTATACAAAACACACATCAGATAACCCAATAAATGAATGGCTCATAAAATTTTCCCAAGTATCTCAGAGGTACTCTGCATCAGTCCTTCAGGCATTAATATTTCCTGGCAGCTTCTACTTTACTGCTGGAGCTGAAGTTGAAGGAATGCAATATTCATTTAAAGGCAGATGCCCTTACAATGCCCTCTCCCATATTCAGATAATGTCCCATCACAAATCAGTAAAGACAAGAATGGTATCTTTTTATAGGAAGTTCTAATCATTTGGAACTGAACAAGTGGACACCGCTAATAAAACTACAATGTGGTTTTCTCTTTGGATGGGGTAGTATTATAGTGGTAACAGATAATACCCATAAATGGTTGTCAGAGAACTACCAGGGGAAAATGGGGAGCACAGCTAAGCAAGATGGAGCACAGGTTCATTTGTCTCTTCACAGTGAAGCCTGTTTCCTGCCTCCCATTTTATCCCACTCAACTTCCTTAAAAGGATCCAGGTAATTCTGCACAAGGCTGCCAGTCAGGACTGCATGGACACAAATGTACCGCTCTCCTTGTCACTGTGTAGCTTTCATTGCACTATGTTATTATTCATTTATTTAAATTTATTGGTCATCCAACTCCAGTGGACTCTGGGTGGCATACAAAACTAGGAAAAAAAACTCCATAAAAACAGCTAAAAACATTAAATCAATCAGGCAGCCAAATTAATATGAATTAATAAACAACAAAATCAACAAAATAGGAGCTACTGAACAAATAACGAACATCAACCCCAGACCTGGGACCAAAGGCAGGTTTCCAAAGCTTTTTGGAACCCCAGGAGAGAGGGCGCCATCCTTATCTCTGGGGGATGCTGTTCCAGAGGGTGGGGACCGAGATACAGAGAAGGCACGCTTCCTAGGTCCCACAGTGTTTAATGGAGGGGACCTGGAGTGCAACACTCTGCTGGAATGTAGCAGTTGGAGACATGCAATCTCTTGGGTATCCAGGCCCTATGCCATACAGGGATTCATAAGAAATAACCAGCACCTTGAATTGCTCTTGGAAGGTGACTGGCAGCTGACTGGCAGCCAACGGTGGTGACACAATGAGAGGCACCCATTACTGCTCGCTGCATTTTGAACCAGCTGTAGCTTCTGGGTGGTCTTCAAGGGCAGCCCCACGTAGAGCGCCTTGCAATAATCCCATTGTGAGGTGAGCAGGGCATGAGTGACTGAAGGGCCTCTTCTTATCAGTCCTCAGTCGTCGTATCCATTTTTATCACTTTGCTTCATTTGTAGCTTTCATAATAGAAGGAATTATAGCTATGCAGCACTTCAGATCTGCTTCGGAAGAGATGCTCCAAAATGAGCAGCAGCACAACAGGAGCATTTGATGCAGATATTTTAAGGAGTCACAGACAGGTTTTGTCTTTGGATTTATTTGTACCCAGAAGCACCTCTTCTGATTCAAACTCAAACTATGGCATGGTCCCACTCAAACATCCCTCCCCCACCAAAAAAAACTCCTCTTTGACTTTCGTATACTTTCAGATGAAAGCTTTAAACAATCCGCACTCTGCAATTCTATTGTGAAATCTAGATATCTCTATTTCCTATCTGTTGCCTTCTTGTGTTATTCTACCAGTTCCTCCCTTTTCTTATCATAAAAATATAATTAAGGACAGAAAGGTACAATAACTGTATTGTCTCCATACAATATTTTTATGCAGATATTTCTACTGGAAACAGCACATTTTTTTTCAGCAATGAGTAGATAAAAGAGGCAGGATAATGGCATTATGATGTCACACAAGTAGGTGCAACCTGGTGTATAGGGGTAGGGGATAGATTTATTTAACTTGTTTAGATCTGTACACCAGTCTAAAATTCACATGCTTTTTTCAGTGAAAAACAACAGGAAATTGTAGTTTTCCAATTTGGCAATACATCTTGCCAGTTCTTTAAGAGTTGTATAGCCAGAAATCAAACCCAGGATTTATGCCACTTTGCCAAGCTGTATTTCAGTGTGGTGTAGTGGGGTTAAGGTGTTGAACTGAAGATTCAAGTCCACCATTTAGCTCACTCTTTCTTATTCTAACCTACTTTACACAGTAGTCAAGGGGAAAAACTGCTCTGTATACTATCTTGAAGAAAACAAACTGATGGATCATCAAACAAATCAACCCGGAGTTCTCACTTGAGGCACAAATGACCAGGCTCAAATTATCCTACTTTGGACACATTATGCGAAGACCCAGCTCTCTGGAAATGGCTCTAATGATGGGAAAGGTGGAAGGAAAGAGGATGACCAGCAGTAAGGTGGATCGACTCAGTTACAGTGTCAATGAGTGATCCATTGGGAGACTTGAAAGACCAAGTTAGGGATAGATCATCATGGAGAAAATCTATCTATGTGGTCACTGAGACTCAAAAACGACTTGATGGCACATAATCAATACCATCTTGAGCTCCTGGAAGAAAGGCAGGTTATATATCTGACTTATTAATCAATCCTCTATTCAGTATGCTTCTGCACTGACAGAGCAGATAGGGTTAACTATGAAGAAAAAAAAGCAAGGTAGGAGGTAAAGAGGGCTTGTAATGGGCCTGATTCATGGATTATTATTAGAATCCCATCACAAACCTATCTTCTGCCTGTGTCAGTGTGGATAAGCCTATTTGCAATCTGGTGTTTTGTTTTGTTTTAACCTGGCTGCTATCAAGATTCAACAAACTCTGCTTTGCCTTCTGGAAGCCACACATCTGCCCCCCCACCCCATGGCTTCAAACACTCATTTCCTGTTTCCTCTTGAGTTTCCTTTTCCACTGAGCTACTAGATAGTTTAATGCTGCTGCTTAGCTTCAGTCTTTCGGTGTGCAGATTTATGGACCTCTTTTCATGGAGGAATAATCTGCAGAACAGGATTGTAATTGTAATCCATTTTCCAGAACACTCTGCTTTCATACAGGAGCCTTGTACTCAAGGCACTGTGGAGGCAGCTTGTGCAAAGACAATTAATAAAGCAATTTGAGTGATATTTGCCACTGCATTTTATTGACTGGTATTGGATACCGTTAGAGTTAGTGATGGTTGGTAGAAATGTCATGATGTATGTGCTAGGAATGTCTGCCAGTGTTGCTGTAGTATTTTTTCTTTTATACAACTTTTATGGGGTTGACTGGTCATGAATATAATTGGAATTGTTATACAGGCTTTAATCCACATATCCTGCCCATTTACACAGCAGCACCAATAGCTGTGCTGACATTTTCCATTTGATACATATTTTATTACTCCTGCTACTTTGTTTCTATCCATTTATAAACATCTGAGTGTAAATTTTATTTTTTTAAAATTATGAGAAATACTGCATGATACAATTTGCAGCATAAGAAATAGAATTAACACTAGAAAATGGGAGACAGGACTATTAGGGATGCTCACTGCCTTGAGTTTGTGTGTGTGTGTGTGTGTGTGTGTGTGTGTATGTATGTATGTATGTATATATATATATATATATATATGGGATAAAACTCTAATACAGAATCAATATTTTACATTCATTTAGGAATACAAAACAAAGCACACATGCACACGTGGAAAGAAAATTCTAATGTGCCATCTCCAGAGTCCAGGATGGCCAATAAATTTAAATAAATAAATAATCTCAAGATTTTAGACTGCTTCTTAGATAAAGCAAACTGCTTTCACACAATTTTTGGTGTTTCTAAACAAAAATCAGGAAAAGGCTTGCCAGTTTTAGAATGTATGGGTATGGCTTTCAACTTAATGAAGTTCATAAATTAGTACTCTTAAGAAGTTATACTGATTGTTTTATTCTTTAAAATGGTTACTTCAGTTTAGAAGGATTAAGTCAATTTGGTTATTGAGGTAGCATTCCAACTGACAAATAAGCAAACTTTTGCTTTCCTGATTCTTTTTCAGAGGCTACAACATCACTATCCTTATTTGACTGACAACCATTTGGCTGACTACCAGCTCTTCATTCCACACTTAGCTGAATCTTTTTGCAATGTTAGTGACCACACTTGAGGACACCTGCTGGTAAGTTGAGTAACAACCTCACTGCTGTTACATCTATTATTTGCTGTGGGCAGTGATTATCAAATCTGACCAATAGTATAGCTGGAGAAGAGCTCTTGCTACAAAAATGATTACTATCATGATGCAACCTCAGACTTCCTTAATCAGTGTAGTGAGGAGAACAGGGTGGATCTCATGTTTATACCACTCAAGGATTTCCTGTGGAAGATTTTAGCAATGAAGCTGCTTGGTTAATTTCACTGCCCACTGCAGGATTCAGTAATGCTAAAATGAAGAAAAATGCACATGAGACCACAAAGGATTTAGATACACACTGATTGGAGGGCAGAGAAAAAGTAGGGGAGGTAAAACCATGCAAATTTTTATATGCAGGACTTAGAACCTAGAATAATCTTGCAGGTAATACCATGGAATTCTTACCTATTGTAAATTACAAATGAGAACAAAAGTTTAGGATAAAAGTATAGGGCTCTGGCAAATATGCCTTGAACTCTGATAAGCAGAATTAGTTGCATCATTGCATTGGAGATGGAGAAAAGGCAGAAAAAAATGTGAAAAAAGCATGAATAATACTGGGTTCCCTTTTATAGTAGAATTAGCTTGGAAAATGTAAAAAAAAAAAGTATGAGTCTGAGGAATTTGATTTAGCTAATGATGTGAGAATACCATGTGGTGATAAGGTTTTGGAATGTGAATACTCCTTTAATGGCAAAGCAGATGTTTAAAACATGTTTCCTCAGAATTAAATACAATATAGCAAAAGAAATCTTTTACTTCTGTTGCACTAATAGTGCAATTCTAGGCATGTATCAGAGACAAATTCCCACTGAGGGGGGACTATTTCAGTTAACATGTACGTAGCAATATATTCTACTTCTCTTATAAACAAAATACAAATTTATCAAATATAAGGAAACTGACAGTTTTATTTAACGTTCATACTATTAAATTTACAAGGGCCCTTTCAAATTTATTTCCTCCTTGATCATGCTTCTCCATTCCATACAGTGGCTAAGTTAAAACGTAAAGACAGAACATTGTCCTCTTTTCATGCATTTTCACTATTTTCCCTGACCTTCTCAGTTGAAGAGACACTAATGCACTGGTCTTCCACCAACACATGTGGAACTCCCACACATATATTAGTTTTCAGTTCATTAGATGGGTATCTTCTGCACATACCCATTGATCACTATAGCACACTTAATGCTCTTCCTCTTTCAAAGAAAATTTACGTCTCATCTAAATCAATGTAATTTATAAGCCATCTCTATGCAATATACCCAGGCATAATTGCCAATAAATTCACCATATCTTTCTTTTAGATAATATGCTTGGAATTATAACTGTGTATCTGAATTTAATCAGATCTGTTTCTGACCACTGTAATGATTTCTGTACATATGCAATGAATTCTACTTACCTTCCTATGAAGCAAAGTAGTTTAGCAATCCAGTAACAAAGAAGAAATTCAGCTCCACTCATCCAAGTCAAGCTCAAAGGCTCAACATTGTCAGGAATAGGTTCCAAATAAGGAATGGCAGCCTTGTTTGTGCAAGACTTTGTCACTGGTTCCTTCTTTGTGCCCTACAATTCTATAGTATTAAGTACCAGCATAGACCAAGCAGTACCCAGACATTAAGTTCTAAATTGCTTGGTTCTGTACATACTAATGATGCCTGAAGAGGTATCACCCTTTTATATTCCAACACCACACAAGAATGCCCATTTTCAAAGGCACAGTTTTATGCAGTACTATCCAATGCCCATATATTTGGATATAAGTCACTGTGGAAAAGAGACTGCTGTCAGGCAACTGTTTACTTAAACTAGGAATATTTCTTTAGCTGCTTTTTGCCACCAAAGAGAGGACATTATAATAATGTTACAAACTTTTTTTTTAATGGAACAGAAACAGAGAAACAAAACACCCACTCTTAAAATCTCTGGTTTACTCCTTTATTTCATGATTTCCACTGATCTCCATGGCATCACAACTTGACTTCTTTGTCTCTTTGTCCCAAACAATCAACTTTTGGAAGATGTTAACAGCAGTCTGTACTACTTAAGAACAATTTCAGGATGCTATCTTACATTCTAGTCTTCCCCAAGCTGGTGCCCTCCAGAGCTGAGACTTTTCCAGTCTTCCCCAAGCTGGGACCACCATTCCCCCAATTCTAAGCCAACATAACTGAAGATTCTCTGGGAATTGCAAAGCCAGACCACCTGGAGGGCCAGATGGGACAATGCTAGAGGGTATGTCTTATTGAGTACAATGATGCATACTTCTTAGTGTGCATATGTAGGACAGTACTGCAAATCCTGTATCATTTGAAAGAAGTTGAAAATAGCTCAGTGTAGGAAGACAAAGTCAGAACTCAAATAATATGATAACATCTGCTATTATAGTCCTTTCCTTTGCCCCCCTTACATGTTCCCCTGTCCTACTTTTTTCTCTCTTCATCTTATCAGAACTTTTTCAAACCGGAATTGTGATAAAATTCATTGTTAGAGTCAAATATGCACTGCCTCATTTTCCTAAGTTTTAAAACATGAAATAGATCCATTAGTAACAATGAAATAGACATAGACAAAGAGAGAGATTAAAGCAAACTATTTATGGGATTGTAAAGAAAGGTAATGTTTTTCTTGTGTCAAGCTACGAACAAACTGTAGTCAATTAACTTGAAAGAGTGGGAGGAAAGACTTTGGATGTAAACTCTGGGGCTGTCTCTCTCTCTCTCTAGTCTAACTTGATTTCTGTGTTCTGCAGTAGGCAGCTCGTTTATGCATATGAGTTTCTTCTTGCTCTTTTTTTAAATAGGAAATATTAATGCATTGCAGTGGTAAGTTCCAAAATAGGCTTAACATCATTTTTTTAAAAAAAAAAATCCTTCTAAAACATTCACCCTAAAAGTCCTGTTCTTCTTTACTTGCAACCAAGATGATATAGGGCCTCAGAGAAATAACTTACAAGTAAATAGTTAGAGGCACTGGGTATGGCAGTGCAGGTTTGGCCTGCAGAAGAGAAGCCTGTGGAAAGAAATGATAGCCATCTTCAATAATCTGGAAGTCTGTTGTATAAAAGACAGGGAAGGATTGTTCCAGAAGACAGGATAAGAACCAATGGGATTAAGTTACCAGGAAATTGATTTTGGTTGGACGTCAAGAAAAGAAATCCTAACGTTAGTAGGTATTCAACAGTGGAAGGGACTGCCTTGGAGGTGGTAGACTCTTCTTCACTGGAACTGTTTAAGCAGAAGCTGGAGGGCCATCCGTTGGGATGCTGTAGTACTAGATTCCTGCAATGGGCAGAGGGTTGGACTAGATGATCTCTAATGTCAATTTCAATCTTTATAATCTATGATGCTTTACACATCACTGTGGTCATTAGGTACTGAACAAAATGTTGATAACAGACTCTCTGGCATCAAAATATTGCCCAGCCCCCCCCTTTAAGAAAATGAAATAGCACAACTCTTTATATAGCTACTAAATAGGATTTCAATGTGCCGTATTCCCCAATAAATGTATATACCATTGAAGTCTTAATTTTCCCTTCAATTTAATCTAGGCAGATTCATCTGATTTTTGTGGATATAGTCAGGCTTCCTAAAGGATGGCAGCATTGAACTATTTTTTATCCCGCCCTTTATTATTTTACAAATAACTCAAGGCCGGGAACATACCTAATACTCCTTCCTCTTCCTATTTTCCCCACCACAGCAACCCTCTGAGGTGGGCTGGGCTGAAAGAGAGGGACTGGCCCAAGGTCACCCAGCCAGCTTTCATGCCTAAGGCGGGACTAGAACTCACGGTCTCCTGGTTTCTAGCCTGAAGCCTTAACCATTAGACCAAACTGGCTGTCTGCTACATTTTGTTCAGTACCTAATGACAACAGTGATATGTAAAGCATCATAGAATATAAAGATTGAAAATGACATTAGAGATCATCTAGTCCAACTCTGCCCGATGCAGGAATCTAGTACTACAGCATCCCAACAGACGGCCCTCCAGCCTCTGCTTAATTGCTACACTTTCATTTAGATAAACTTCAGTATTTGATTTTGCATGTGATAATTACAAAAGTAGAAGGACAGCATACTACTCAAAACAAGGGGATAAGCCCTAAACAGATGGTATATGTTGGCTGTTTTCATACCAGCTCATTCCAATAATGACTCTGATACCAGATTAAGAAATCTGTCCTCCATTAAACTACACTGCAATTCTATACTACTGTCCTATCAATAGTTACTCTCAAGGACTTTCATGCGCAGGAATTGGCTGTGTGAGTTCAGTCTAAAACACAACTACAGTACAAAATAACTGAGAACATTCAGAACATGATTTAGAGGGCACATCTACCTGTACCTAATCAGAACTGAGTTCAGTGGAGTTTTCTGCGCTGTCCCGGTTCTATACAATTTCAGCCTATTTTTGTGGTCAATCCCATTTTAATAACCTTTACACATGGCACGAATAAGGCAAAAAGATTATACTTTTAGCCTCTAAAATATATTTACTAGGCCTGAGTCACATTTGCTCAGTGACATTTATTTCTTGAGTCAGTTCAGAGAACCATGTTCCTAAATGTCTGTGGCAGGCAGAAAGTCTGCAAAACTTACACAGCAGTCATGTCCTTTGGGAGAGTTTCACTTCCAAAAACATTAATCTCTCCAGTTCAAGTTTTCCAAACTTTACATAAATTACTAGCCCTGCTTTTGGCTTTGTACTTTGCTGGGCATCTGAGTGCAGAATCAAGAGAGCCATCAGAGGCATGTCATATATACACATAGCTGGCCCAACTCCACACATTCTTTCTAAAACCCAGAACGGTCAAATAGTTGAATAATAAACTCTATTACCTGGAAAAGAAGATGAATGCCAGCAGCACAGGGCAGCAACTTGGAAAGACCCAAGCATATTTACTTAGACTGGCTTTTGGCCATACTGATTTGGGTGTTATGGGAACTGTAGTCCAATTCACATGGTAGGAGCCAGCCTGGGGAAGTCTATTTCCAAAATGCCTCCTTAGCTGGACTGCACGGGATTGCAACTCCAGTTTCCGAAGCTCTGACATAACCAATTTCTAACCGCTAAGAGATTTGCAATCTACTCGCTAGCTGGTAATGGATGAAATGTCCCAGGGCATCTGCAGAGCGCTGGAAGGCCTCCTTTCCCCCAAATGGTCTTTTTTACGAACTCAGAGCCCGACCCCCGCCGCCGACCTCCAAGTGTGGGCCGAGAAAAAGACTTATGGTAACGGGCCGCCTGTCGCTGGATGTAGGAAGGAACGGCCGCGTCTTCTTACCTCTCTCCCAGCCTTCTGTTGCGCAGCCCTTCTCACGCCACGGCGGCAGGAGGCTGAGCCACCGGAGTGAAGGAAGCCGCCGCGTGCCCTGCGCAGGCACTCCCGCTTGGCAGACGAAGTCCCGGCCGGTCGGCGACGGATGCTTGACCGGGTAGGTAGCTGGACGGATAGAAGCAGCTCGGCCCGCGCGGATCACAGGACGGCGTTCGCAGGCGCCCGAGCTCCGCCAGAGGGAGGAGACCGCAACGTCACCGGAGAAGGCAGCTGGGGGAGAGAAGAGGGCGAGGAGCCCCTTAGTCCCACCTCTCTCCCGATCCCCCTCGCTGATCTTGGTTTAGGCTGCTCCAAGTCTCGGGCGCCTGTGAAGTTCTTTTCCCGCCAAAGTGGCAGAGCGCGAGGTGAGCCCCTTCCCGGAATGCTTCTTCCAGAGAGAAAGCCGCCTTTTACAGTAACTTCTTCTCGTAACAAGGCTGGCCACCCGTCTCGGGCCCCTGGAGCAGTCGCGTGGCTAAGAAGCACCGAGGCATCCGTGAAAAAAACAACCCTTTCTCCTCACCCTACTCTGTCCGGCCTCAGCGGAGTCTCTCTCCGTAGCTCGGTCGCCTTGGACCTTTGCGGCGGGCGGTGAAGTTCCCGCACGAAAAAGCAGTGGCTGCGCTTAGCCTTGAGCCCTTTGGTCGGCCTTTTGGGTACCAAAGGGGAAGGTGGGAGGCAAGAGACTGCCTAAAGCGTTAGAAGTAACCTCTACCAGTTTCCTCCTCACGTCTAGGGCGCCTCAGCGCAGCTATTCACCCTTTAGCTCCCCGGAGCACTTTCGGTGGCAAATATGTTAATGACGGCCAACTAGCCCGGTACGTGGCCCACCAAGAAGTAAAAGTATGTGTTGGCTGGTTCTCCTTTAAGGAGCAAGCGTTTTTGCTCGTTTGCTTCCTCAGCTCAGCTATATCCCATTCTTCCTCCACCCCACCCTAACCAGGTGAACAATCAGGGCTCCTGGACCTTGAAAGAAGAGAAAGGGAAGAAGTTTTTCACAGGAAAGGGAAGGGTTGTAGGCTTTTGTTTGGTTCACTCTGTTTTCTTCGCATTACAAGAGTAGGTTGGGTCAGTGATACTACATTGAGAGGGAGTGGGAGCTGCAACCTTTTCCTGTCGATTCTTGGCCGTTGGCTGCTATGGAACAGAAAGTACAGCCACCTAATTTTCCTATTTGCACCCTTGAATTTTCTGGACAGCACAGTAGCAGAGATTCTAACCACTGGGTCAAGTCCCTTAGAAAATAAATCTGGTCATATTGAGGTATTATGAGCACTTTCTATCACTTTTATAATCCATGTTACATCATTTTTATTATCCATTTTATCATCCAATTAAGGCTTCACCTTAATTTATAATGGTTAGCTGGTTAAGTGTTGTTTTAGCCTTGTACTATGCCATCCAGAGTCCGTGTCATGAGATATAAATCAAATAAATAAATCCCTATTTCCCCATTCCCCTAATGTCCTGCTATGCTGCCTCATCAGGATGAGTGAGGGGTTGCTGTGGGAGGGATGAGTGAAGAACACTAGGAAATTATGCCAAAAGTATGGGTACTCTGTTGAAAGACCTGAAAGGCCAGGTTTGGGGACTGATAGTATGGAGAAAATATATCTATGTGGTCAGTAAGAGTTGACACTGATTTGATTGCATATCATCATCATCATCAAACATCAACATCAGCATCATGATTATCATCATTTTCTCCCAGCACTACTTGTTATTTTTCATTACAAAGAAAATTAAGGAGAAAAAGAATAACCGCATAACAGCTTTGAGTGACAGCTAGAACTCACTGGAGTTTGTTTATTTATCAAATTTATATTGCCGCTCATCTCACACAAAGTGACTCTGGGTGGTGTACAATAATTAAAACAATGAATATATAAAAACAATCATTAAAACAGTCATTATTAAAAATGCAACCATTGGGAACAGGACAGAGTAAATTAAACATAATAATAGAACCATCTTAAAATATCCCCAGTTCCCTGGGACCCCCAGGCCTGATGACATGGCCAGGACTTTAGGGAATTCCAGACATTAACAGGGATGGAGCTAACCTCACTTGGGGAAGGGGGAAAAATGTTCCGTAAGGTGGGCACCACAGCAGAGAAGGCCTGCCTCCTGGGACCCACCAAGTGTAGATCCCTAGGAGATGGGACCCAAAGCATGCCCTCTCTGCCAGATCTAATAGGATGGGCAGATGTAATTGGGCACAGGCAATCCCTCAGATAACCCGATCCCATGCCATGAAGGGCTTAATCTGCTTTCAAGGAGAAATATTGCTGAGTGTCATGAATATCTCATATGTTTGTATTTTTTGGAAAGAAATCATCACCATCACCATCATCATACTGAGGGGGTTTCACCTGAAATTTCAGGAGTCACTACCATATTGTGCCTATATAGATGTTTAAAAGCATGGAAAATCTGTAACTCTGATTTAGTATATGAGTTCTTATAAGCAAAGGATATTAACTATAATTGTGCACCAGTTACACCCTTTCCTGGATTGACATGCCGTTCTCTCAGTCACCCATGCCCTAGTCACCTCTCGTATGGACTACTGTAACAGGCTTTACATGGGGCTGGCCTTGAGGAGTATCCGGAAGCTTCAGTTGGTTCAAAATGCGGCAGCCCCCACAATTTTGCATAAGTGTCATGTTTTTGCAAGGCATATGTGCATCACAACGGGGAACATGCACATTAGGTAAGAGGAAGGAATAAGCATAATCCCTAAATCACTCAAGCACCCATAATCCAGAAGGGAACCCCCAACACAATAGATAAGCCCTTCAGACCAAACTTAGCACCCATCAAAAGGCAAGGGGAACGCCTTCCCATTTCCCCCAGGGATGCATTCACACCTCTCTCAGGCACGCATATCCACAGAGTAATGCCCAACATAATGGGAGCACCCATCAGGCAGTAATTAACGCCTATCAGAAGATCGGGGAAACACCTTCAGGGGACGCACCCGGTCCGGATGAAGACAGGGAGACAAAGGAGATCACCGGGATCGCCCATCAGCTGACGCATCGAGGTCTCAAGCACCCATTCGGTCCTGGCCCGAGGGTGGAGAAGCACGACGTCTGCCAGCAAAGTATAAACAGCGCACCCTGTCACCACATAAGGATTCCCGTCTTTCTCTTTGCACGCACACCATTCAAATAAAACCAGAAATCCTTAGACCTTCTGAGTGAGTCTGAGTCTTATTCTGAGCGTGGCTGCCTTGACAATAAGCCTAAATCTGTGCACGTGACATCTCTTTTGTGGGAGCTGCATTGGTTGCCAGTTTGCTTTCGGGTCCAATTCAAGGTGCTGGTTATTACTTTTAAAGCCCTACATGGCTTGGGGCCAGGTTATATGAAGGACTGCTTCACCCCAGTTACATCAATCCAGCCCACCAGAGCAGGGAAGCAGGGTATGTTGCGGGTCCCATCAATGAGGGAGGTATACCTTGTGGGACCAAGAAAAAGGGCCTTCTCTGTGGGTGTATCCTTCCCTATGGAATATTATTCCCCCAGAGATAAGATTGGCCCCCACCTTGATACTTTTCCGGAAGGCCCTGAAGACATGATTCTGTCATCAGGCCTGGGGACCCCAGGCTGATACGGAGCTGATTAAATGGTTAATTTAGAGTGTGTCTCTTGCCAGTGGGGGGTTGGGAGGTTTATTGGTTTTTTCTTGTTTTACTGGTTTTCAATTCTTTATGCCTCCCAGACTCACTGTGTGTGACTTGGGGGGGCATATAAATGTGTTAAATAATTAATTAAATAAATTGATTTTTTTAAAGAATGCTTTTTTGAGGAAGATTTAGGTCATCAAATACATTAATTAGAAGCAACAGAAAAATATGTTTAAAAATGAAGTGGAGCAAACTGTGTTTATACTGGAATGAACAACGTGCTTCCTCTTTTTAAGAATGTAAAATATTTTGCCTTTGAAAATATTTGCATATTTACTATTTCTTTTTTCTGTTTCCTGTTTTAAAACTGGGAGGTTTTATGATTGCTCTTCAGTATTTTCTCTGTATGGTACTTGCTTTGCTCTGTCTGCCAGATCTTGTAGCAATTAGGCATATGCACCAACATTGTTTTAATAAATAATTAACATTGGAGTTATACTGCAAACCAAAAGATGAGGCAGAAAACAGCCATTTGCCAGGTTGCAGGAACCAGTCGCCACTGCAGCCTGGCAAACTGCTGTGATTTCCTGCCTCATCTTTTGTTTTGCATTATAAACCCAATATTAATTATTTATTAAAACCTTGGAATGCCTTTAAGGGGAACAGTTAAAGCCATATTTTCCACAGCATGCATATCTGTACTTTTTCCATTCTAAGGCTAGCTTTTATCCACAATGATCTTTGCCTGCACAAGCTATTATTGTGCCAGTGTAATGTAATAGACTAAGGACTGGACTGGAGTGCAGGAATTGGTTTTGTAATGTGGTCAGACAGACAGCTCCCTGCATGACTTTGGAATAATCATTCTATCTTTGGTGGAGGAAGGGAGGGATTTGAGTACAGTAGAATGAATGAATAATAAACTTTGGAATTTCATTTAGAGTGTGCTTCTGATGGGCTGCTTCATAACCAATGTATATATGCATGCATTGTTTATTTTAATGGCTTATATCCTGCCTCATTCTGAGAAGTTTCGAAGTAGTTCACAAAGGAGAAGAAAAATAGAATAAAACAACATAAATGAAAACTATTGCAGGCAGTAAAGCATCAAAAATATTAAAGAAGGGAGGGAGGGAGCAAGGACACATTTAATGCTTCAACCCAGAAACTTAAAAAAAACTAAGAACTACTGTATACTATAAAATACAGTACATACACATGTTTTTTGCTTGGTACATAAAAGGTAATATAGGCAGCCACTGGGCACATTTCTTAGGAAGGAGAAAATTGGGGAATGATCATGAAATGGCCCCCTATTAAGAGCAACCTTTTAGAAAGCATGTGATGACAGCCTTATGTTCAAGATATTAACTGGCACACTTATTTATATGTAGTGAGCATTTAAGGATTCTGGTTAAACACTGATCTAGAGAATGCAAAGTCTTGAAATTGACTAGTCCATCTGGGGCTTAAGGCATGTAATAGAAAGAGTAATTGAAAGGACTCAGTCTGTAGCTTGCATGGTGGTGGCTGCCCTGATTCCTCACTTCCTCCCCTCACATTATATTCTTAGTTTACAGCTCCCACATTGATCCCCATAGCTAAATCCAGGTCTTTGGGAACACTTATTCACTGGCTATATCTTGGCTGCATAAATCCAGATGACTACTAGATGGCAGCCAAGGTATAGAAACCCCACCTAGTGGTCAAAAGATTGAACAGTCAACCCATAGTTACAAAGAAGAAAAGGAGGTCTCTTGACAGTATAGTGGGAAAAAGAGAAAGAAATGCATTGCACAAGTTACTAGAGCATTGCACATGCCAGTTGGAGAGGCCTTTTGTATAGTAGATGGGACAACATTGGGGCTTGACTACCAATCACAGTCCTTGGAATATCATACGTTAAAGCTGTATAGACAGCAACACAGCACGAAACCATTTTGGACTCGTGAAAGGGGTTTGCTGTGGGGTAGCAATGCTTAAAGTGGCATGATTTCCAGCTGATTTTGTGAAGGGAGGGGAACATGGTAAAGCATCTGTATCGATGTGGCCTCAGACTGGCATCTGGAATTCAACCTATTGCCAAAGGGTTGGCCAATGTAGTATTTTCATTACTTATGTAATATCTTCATGGCATATGTGATGGTTGTCATGGATATATCAATGTCATGGCCTGAACTCCTTTATATGTTACAAAGGCAGCCATCTTTATGGCTTCTCATAGTAATTTCACCTGGATATTATCATAGTATGATACCCAACCATTTTCCTTTGATTTATTGTCCTTAAAATCACCATCTCAGTTTATAGAGCTATAAATGAAGTTAAATCACTCTGATATGCTTCTCTGTTTCTCTTGTGTGCTATAAGTTCATGTAGCTGTGCTATGCATGCATTCCAAAATCCTGCATACATCTTTACAGATACTCTTCATGCTTTTATCATTGCCTGTGGCTTCATTTATTTCATCCTGCAATAAAACTGAAATAGCGGAAAGTGCAAAGGAAACCCAGACAAGGCCTCAGCTTGTGAAATTTAACTCTCTGATTTAAATCTCCTTCTAAGCATTCTCCTTCTCTTTTTTAAAAAAGTTATTTCTCCCCTCCTTCCCCCTCCTTAGCAAACTCTAAGCTTGAAGCCAACAATCAGTCAGAGGAAGGGAAACATCTCAGCTGCTTTTTGCAGGCAAGAATATAGTGCCACATCAGCAGGCTCAATAAAACTGGAGGAAGATGAAATTAGCCCTGGAAAACAATACCCAACCTGTTCTTAAAGATTAACATTTCAATAGTTGTTACGAAGCTAATTATCATAAAATGCATATCATTCAGTACTATCCTCAGTGTTATCAGTGAATATACATGATTTCCTGTCCTCCAATCCTAAAATAAATACTGGGAAAAAACTTTGTTTTCCTTTAATATAAAATGTAAATATAATTGTGTCAAACCTTTTTTAAATGGAAATGCATTAAATCTCATTTATCCAGTGAATCCCCACCTGCAGTCTGAAGTGATTCAGGCCACAGGTTGCAAATGAACTAGGAGATGCATTAACTGGATCACCTAAAATCATTTATTTTAATTAAAGGTAGCCTCTGGACAGCTGCCATTCCTGCTGCTAGTTTGGAATTGTCAGGGGTAAATGACACAAATGCATGGGATCCAGTATGACTGTATCTCCCAAAATCTTTAGTCAAGAAGAAGTGCTGAGACTAGTTATTCTAGAGGAAGGAAATTTCAAACAAGGAAAGAGGGAATGAGGCTGGGTAATAAAATTACATTGGATTTCTGCATTTTTGTCACTCTAGGCTCTGAATTTCAGCCTTGGCAAAGTTCAGAAGGACAGTTTTTAGAGCATGACATGCAGCTTTTAAAATTACTTTTTGGTTTGCTGATAGATAGAATGCAAGGCTCTGGGGAGGATCATCAATTATCCCTATCAGTGCTTAGCTGCTGCTATAAGATAGTTACATGTATTACAGCAGCTGCTTAGAATACAGTTTGCAAGAATTTCACATCAAAACTGCATGGTATCACTAGATAAAATACAGAAATGAACCTGAGGTAATCCTTTATAAAGAGTCTTAAGCTTCTGAAAAAATTCACTTTGGTCTCTTAATTTTAGGTGATCAAAAGACTGAAAAATGCTGAAAGAAAAGATTCCCTGTGTAATTATGGACTCTTGTTTAACCTTGATGTACGAATGCTTATGGGAATTGCAGCTATACATTTATTGAGTGTGTAGAAGTGAATTCTTTACTCCACTAAAAACAAATCCTTTGTGACATAAAAATGAGTCACAATTCTAAGCAAACATTTGGCTTGAATTTTTTAACAGTTACCATCCTCTGTCAACAATATTTTCTGGATGTAATTCTGATCTATCTATATAAGCTTTCAGGTTGGTGGTAGGGCTATCGTTTCTGACATGTAAAAATCTGGATGTGACTAGATAATAGCAGTGGCTTAGAGCTTTCTGTATCTCTTTGCTGCCAACTAGAAATCATCCAGATTTTGTCCAGATTTATATATTTAAACATTGTCTAACAGCAGTATTGATAATAATCTGGAAAAGAGCAATAATACCTAGATATTTTCAAGGATCAGGTAAAGATATTATGAGTCTATTGTGTTTTATCATACTGGCTGAACTAAAGCAGAGGATTTAGGATCTAGATATCCAAAATGACAGAGTCAAAGTCTTCCATCCCTTCTATAGCAATCGCTCCTCCTCCCTGGTCTGTCCCTAGATCTTTCTATAACATCTTATATGTTCCACATGGGAGATTATTTACTTTGGCCCAAATTGGGGTGCCACCTATTAGGTCAACAGCTAGTAGACATAGAAGCCTCCCATCTGAAAGCCAAACTAGTTTCTGTTCAGACTCGGGGGTAGAATCTGTCTCACATGTGCTATTAAATTGTCCATTGTACACCAGACGGCGATCAAGTTTAATACTTCCTATTGTTAATAACCCTTGTTGCCATTGCGACCAGGAGGCTGTTACCCTTCTCCTGGGTGGCCACTCTTCAGAAACCTCTAAGAAGGCTGCGACATTCTTATCAATAGCTGTAGCTGTTAGAAACCGTCTGGTTCCTCCTCAATTGTATTAACTGTTAGCTGCTAAATGTTTTAGGATTTTATTGCAGTTTTTTAAAATTTTCTTTTATAGATACTGTACTGTACGCTGATCTTTTATTGTGTTTGGTCTTAGACTGTAAATAACTTTTGATGATCGATGGTTTTACCTAAGAATGCAAAACTTTAAAATCATCATGTTGGGTCTTCTTTTTTTTAAACATGGATTCAACCAGTGAAGTTGCCCTTATTGAAAGTATAGGTCTTTAATTTTTTCATAGTTCTAAGGTGTTTAATACATTATTTTTACTTAGACTTTTTAGCATTTGATTTTAGAATTAAAGAGATAATATAAATATAATTAAAATGATTATTTTAAAATCAGCTTTTTTCTGTTATAAATTCCAGACAATGTAGCACATTAAATGCTGGTCTTTAGTTTACCCATGAATGTTTTTGAAATTGATAAAATTGTGTAAATTGTTTATATATTTTTGTTTTGTATTGCTGTTGACAAAGGAATTTTCTGGAATGTGTTGGGATTTCACACATTTTTTTTTCCTTATTACTAGCACTTGAAACAATCTCTCCCACTTTTTTATGGAGACATGGAGAAAGATTGTGCTTTTGCTGCAATTGGGAGAAGTCTTTGAAGTAGGCAGATGGATTTTTATGCGCACAAATATTTTCTCACTTTGTACAGCTGCTATGGAAGTGGCTCTTGGCTGTCTCCACATATGAGTGGCTGAGAATTGGTATGTTGTGGGAACTCAGCCATTCTCTTACCATCATGTTAAGCCACAGTATGGTTTATTGGTCTGGACATAAAATGTTATAGCATGTGTTTTGTTAGCCTGAACTTACAGTGAAATACCCATTTGAATGCTCTAAGAAGGCCTTTATAGATCTGCCTGCTGAATATACAGGAGTGTGTTGTAGGGTATGTGCATCACCCTTCCCCCTTTTCTTCTTCTGCACAAGGCTGTCTCTGCCCACATCATTGTGTCTAGAGGCTAATTGCTAAACGCCTGTTCTTCTTTGTGCATTTGTGAGTCTGAGGAAGAATCCATTCACCTTGAAAGAAGGCTGAGTTGAGGCACAGAATAGTATAATTTCAGATTTGGCACCGCAGGGCTTCCTTTTGTCTGGAGACTAATTAAAATTATTCACTTCAATCTTGGCTTCAATCCAGATCTGTATTTCTGCAGCCACCTCTTGTAACTTAACTTACTGTATGGTTGTTAATTAGTATTTCCTCAAAAGAAGAACCACTGCCTATGGTAGGTCTATTCATATAAATTCCTGTATTTGTATAAGTTTGACTAATTCTGTCTTTGTCCTCTTTTTTATTTATTTATTATTCAAATTTAATTACCGCCCATCTCCCCCAAGAGAGGGACTCTGGGCAGTTTACAATAAAATCAAACTCCGAACATAAACATTAAAATCTCATAAAACCAGACACATCACAAATATTATAAAATGCAATAAATAAATATAAAATCCAAGAGGGTATAAAATCCAAGCTGGTGGGAGGGACTCTAGGGTGCGAGCCACCCCCAAGAATGGTTGTTCACTTTCCCACCCCAGGTGAGATGGCAGAACCAAGTCTTCAGGGCCTTCTGAAAGGTCAGAGTGAAGGGGCCTGTCTCACCTCTGGGGGCAAGATGTTCCAGAGGGTGGGGGCCACTGCAGAGAAGGCCCTTTTCCTGGACCCTGCCAGATGAAATTCACTTATGGATGGGGCCTGCAACATGCCCTCTCTGGATGATCGGGTAGGGCGGGCTGATGTAATGGGGATGAGACGGTCCCTCAGGTAACCTGGCCCCATGTAGGGCTCCTTTTGAAGGAGAAATAATACATTAGATCTACATCTCACACGCTGTCATAGAAATATAATGGGAGAAGGCATGGTGAAGGCATGCGTATTCACCAAGAGGCTCCTTGGCTTTGTAAATTTATAACAAATATAATTCACTTATGTGCCATTTTTTTAGTCATTTTACTTCTATCTTTCCTCCAAGAGCTCAAGGCATGGGGATTGCCTTTTATTTTATCTCCAAAACTGCAACCCTGTGAGTTGAGTTGGGCTGAGAGTGAGGGGCCATAGTCACTCAATGAATTTCCATGTCTAAGAGTGGACTTGAACCTGGTTCAGCATCTTAATCACTATACTGCACTTAGATTGTCAACACCTTTATATACCAGAATGTATGCATATTGATGGTATTCAAACTATGTATCACTAATCATCATAGCCTGGTTCAAGAATGTTTTGTTACCCAAGGTTAATTGTTGCCCTACCATTACACTGAACTTTTTAAAATGTTTCTCCAAATCAGTCTTGGCTTCACAAAAGCTTTTAATCATTTCAAACTCTGGTTTTCATTCTAATAGGGATGTCCTAGCATACATTCATTCACATTAAGCGAGGGAACAAAGCTATCAAATTATAGTGTTTCAACCCAACTGTAGCATCACTTAATTTCCTGCTTAAAATTAGTTTTAAAATCTGTTTTATAAATAAAGTTCCTCTATTTGTCTATCTTTGTACAGCTGGATTAATTAAATTATTTAAATACACATGCATACACATGCAAAAGAGTTTGAAACAGATTATTTCCCTGTCTAAATAGATGAATTCAATATTGTCTTATTTTCCCAAATCATGTTTGATTGAACGAAACTGCTTTGGATTGACTATCAAAGCTCAAGGGTTGTCTGGTTTAACACAGATTGGAATCATGAACGGCACTAGCTTTTATATCCCTTTTGTGTAATGGTCATTTTGGGTGTTCTAGCCTTTAATTTGGCCAAGCAACTTAAACATAAAAATGTTTAGAAGTGGTTAGTCTGGTTTTCATCATTCCAGTGACAAGTATGTGAAATTCACTTGTTGGGTTGGGAGACCTATGTTTGAACTTGGACTAGGGAAAGCAGGAAGGGATTTACCGTGATTCCGTTGAAAATGCTTTTGTTATAGCACTGAAAGAACTTCAGAAGTTTGTCTCTGAGAATAACATATGTTGACCATTTTTTCAAAAAACATCCCTCTGTGGTTTTCTACTAAAGCACACGTCAAAAACCAAACCAAACCTATGAAGTATCCATATAACTCTAAGTAGATGTCCACTAGTTTCACCATGTATTATAGGCATGTCGGAACCACAATCTTTTGGATTGCTTGTAGAAAAGCTGGTAAATGTTAATAACAAACTCTCAAACTGTGTTATTTGCGAACCATTTGTTTCACAAAGACAGAGGCTCTCTGTTTTCTGGTAGCTCATTGATTTTTTTTTCACTGCACTTTCCCTGTTCTCTTTTTTAATGATTAAGAAAAAAACTTTTAATGTTGTCTATAAGCAGCACAGAACATCTAGAGACCTACATGGTTTTTACTTTTGATTGCTAAATCTAACATTTGTGTTCCATTGGCAAATAAGACTCAAAAATTGGATGCTTTAAAAGAACCTTTGACTCCCCCATTCCTCATTCAGAGGGGGTCTTAGCTTAATTTTTAATGAAAAAAAAGTGATAACTATGAGACATCCAGTCAATTGGCAATCTCAAGGGATAAGAAGGAAATAATTTACCAAGCTCAAGGCTGAAAAATACCAACAGGACACTTTAAAACACTTCTAGCTTTGTTCCACTGCAATATAGACCAATGGTACTGTATATATTTACATGTACACTATATGCATGGGCTTTTAAGTTGGTTCACAAAACACTTAAAACATTAAGCTATTTTGCTCCAAGGAAATCAACATGATAAACTTTGTCAGTCAAAACTATTAATGGATTGTAGATGTAAAGCATTGCTCTTAAATTTGAATTGCATAATGACCGACTTTACAGTTCTGTGCAAATCATACTCTGCTCACTTGTACAACGGTTGTGCGGAGGTTTGACCTTGCTGTATTCAATTTCTGATCTCAGCAAACTCTGATTTGCAAACCTCATTTGCCACTGCATGACTTCAACATGGATTTGTCTACCTCTCTCACTTCTATTTCACTTAATCCATTACTTCCTGGCTTCTAGTGAATCAGTTTGCTATTGCATTCCAATAATCGAATGTTTACTCTGCAAACCATAATGAAAGTTTGATTCTAGCTTTCCATTCTGGTTTAGAGAGCACATGTAAGCCACAATATTCCAGATCAATAGTAGAGGCAAATTCTGATTGCCACAAATGGAAAAATGTGGCTTACTACATTATTTTGCATAAATATTTAGGCATTTTAATTTTTCTTCGACTAGGTGAATAATCTTTTCACCCATCTCAGTATGTAACCAAATGGGTTTACCTGGTAGTTGTGACAGGGACCGCCCCCCCCCCCCGAGGTTTAGAAATACTTTTTTTGTACCTAGATAAAATAGAAAAAAAAAATAATGTTGCAGTAGAAAAGTGCATTGTAAATGGTTTAATAGTTCTGATTTTCTGTCCTGGAAATATAATGTGTTGTTTGATGGGGGTAGGTGGGGGGGACAGCAATATCAAGTTCTGCTAAACAGAAGAATTTTCAGTGTAGCCTAATTTCAAAGAAGGAAATAATTTTAATCATCATCATAATAATCTTCTTCAAGTGAAGCTCAACACATCCATGAAATTTATTTGACAACAGTACGGTAGTGATCTGCCATTGCCTTCTTCCAGGGGTTTTTGACTCCCAGTACAGCCTATAAGGGACGCGGTGGTGCTGCGGGTTAAACCGCTGAGCTTGCCAATCGGAAGGTCGGCGGTTCGAATCCGCGTGATGGGGTGAGCTCCCATTGCTAGTCCCAGCTCCTGCCAACCTAGCAGTTCGAAAACATGCAAATGTGAGTAGATTAATAGGTACCGCTTTGGCGGGCAGGTAACGGCGTTCCGTGTAGTCATGCCGGCCACATGACCACGGAAGTGTCTATGGACAAATGCCGGCTCTTCGGCTTTGAAACGGAGATGAGCACCGCCCCCTAGAGTCAGACACGACTGGACTTAATGTCAAGGGAAACCTACATCTTATAAAGAACAAAAGGCAATATATGAATCAGTGTATGCACATGGATGGTTTGCAGAGAGAGAAAATTATGGAGAGATATAATGAATAATATTGGTGTAAACAAGATAAAGTTCAATAACCTTTCATCTCATCTCTCTTTTGCTCAATTCACTCCTTTTCTGTGCTTCTCATAATGTTCTTTACTTTGAAAGGGAAGAACATGGTAGGTACACGTGCAATCTTGTCTACTTCCATGGGATTTTAACCCATCTTAGTGTTTGGATGTGTACTAAGGTGCTGCCACCTTACCAGAGACGATTCTAAGAACTGCCTGTTCATTTTCCCTTACAAGTTCCAGTTTTATTCGGATCTAATGTTTCATTGTCCCAGGAAAATATAACGTGAATGTTTGTAGCCATCCTGTATTTTCTGACTTGGGGAAAAATACATGTATTAAGGGGAACCTAATTTGATGATGTCATCCTAAATAGTTGTTTGATTTGGCAGCTGTCGGTTAATTATATCGCTTGCAAGAATGCTTAAATGTGACATGTGAGTGGAGGACAACGTAACACAGATTCAAGAGATAAGCGACCAGATTTTTCAATGCCTTGTTTTTTTTCCAAATGAATTAAGGAGGGGGAGATATGGATTGGTTCCATAGTGTGATGACAAGAGTTTAACTTTTCAATAATTCCCTCTTTCTGACCATAACAGGTGCTTAAAGTGGAAGAAATTGAGTCATGATTTTGAGTCTGTTATCTCCTTTAGTACTTCCTGAGCAATGTTCAATGTTTAACAATGCATCAATGTCATTAATTATAATATTGCATTCCACAAGAGGAGAATCTTTTTCTGCTATATGGCTGTAAGTAACAGAATCCAGAGCTTCTCAAGAATAAATAACCTTTATTTTCAACTTCATACAGATCAGAACTGCCAAAGCAGATGGAAGGCTTCAGAAATCACAAAATTCCACGTTTATACTATCAGATCCTTATTATAACACTTCACCCTTTCTGAGGGAGTAGTCCACATGCAAGACAAGTTGAATGCAATCCAACATACCAAGTTTTCTCTAGTTGAGAAAACACCAATGAACATACATATTGGCTTGCTTACAGTATAGTCCTTGACCTATTTACTCAGAAGTGAACTGAAAAATGTATTCCTACATGCTCATAAGATTGCAGTCTTAATTGCAGTCCTGTGACTACTTATGAGAAAGTAAACTCAACTGATTTGAAAAGCACTCTCTTCTGAATAGCAAAGCAGTTTTAAGGATATTGTTTCCAGTATCAGAAAGATGTAAAAACAAAATTTTTGAGTATCTTAGAAGACTCAGAATAATTTCACAATTCCAATATACTGCTTTTTTTTTTTTTTTTTTACAAATTTGTATTCCAGGCTATTCTTCTAAATAATTACAGATTTTCTTTTATGAAAAAGAACTAAGATGTAAGCAAGGGGGATAACCATCCTGGAAGAAAGCCCACAAAAGATGATGCTACTAGGTGCTTTTTTTTTTATGCCAGTGTTGAGGGCAGTTTACTGATTAGATAAATATGTAGCAGCAAAACAGCATTCACCATCTTAATCTCATGCATTTAACTGCTTAAATATAAAATGTTATGTTTTCCCAGAAACAGGCTAATATATATCTCTCAGAACAGATTTTCTAAAGAAGGATTCATTGAATTTCACTGGATTGAATTCTAAATCAGAATATTAACAATATATTTCACGCTACAAAGTTTAATCAGACTGTGAAATGAAGGGCTAATTATTATCCTTCCCCATTGTGTAGGACTTGCTATATTCCTGCATGATCCTCAAAATCCTAGGTCTATCAATCTCATTCACACCTGTTTACCACTTTTTTGAGTAGGAAGAATTACGGAAATTGGACCTCATAGCAAGACTGAGTATGTACAGAGCTCTCTTATCTTGCCTGTCATGGAGTTTTGCTTATGGTAAACAGCACATGCATGCCCTTATGTTATAATGGATACACGGTGGCCATGTAAGGCATGAACTGGCAAAAGTGTCCAAGACGCGAATGTAAGTGTGCAGCAAATTCTCAGAAAACAGAGAAAACACTTTAGACAATAGTACTCATATATTACAATCAATAGGAAAATAGGAAGTTTTTTCTTCAACCTGGTTAGATTCTTTCCAAAATGTATCTTTTGAATTCATGTAGCATTTGACTTGCATGATTCCCATTCGCTTCTAACATTTTTGCTTAAGCATGATGAAGATGCAGATTTACTTTTCTTTAAAGATGCTTTATTTGGTTGCCATTGGCTCACCACTTGATAATAATGACCTTGGAGGTTTGGGGTAGTAACCAGCAGTTATTGAGCTATTTGAGGAAAATCTGGCAAATTGATAATCCAGTGGTAAATCTGAAAGAAAGAAACACATTTATTATGATTAGGAATTACACTTACATCACATCTATATAATCCCAGAAGCTCCAAAGAAAAATAATTTATTTCTTAAGCTCTTTTATCTGTTTGCTTAATATCACACCAGTTTACTCAGACCACAAGCTTACGTATTTTGTGTCTAGAGTTTACATGCCTGAGCAGATAAAAAAGGGCATATTTTGCTTTTCCTTCTCTGAATATCATTGTTTAAAATAAAGCAAAAGTGATTCTACATAATTTGAAATATGCATCTTTTAGTAACAAATTAAAATATATTGGGTCAAATATGCAGGCATAGCATGAACCATTACAATAAATAATATACTTGCTAGCATCACCAAAAAAAACTGCTTTTGCATTGTATATACTACTTTGAATTAATTATTTAATATGAATTTTATAAGAGCAACATTATGCTTCCCGTAATCATATTTTGGCTATAAGTTTGGACATTCTTTTTTTACAGTAAAAAAGTACATTAATCTGAGGTGTCAATGACTGTTGCTTTTATTGCAGTGGCTACATAGCCACTGTCTGGAAAAAGAGTAATGCAGGCAAATAAAGATTTCTTCTATTATTCTCAGGAAACTTTCTAAATTACTTTGATGATTACAAAATTGATATATTATTTACAACAAACTACTCCACAATTGAACACCAGTTACATCCAGATTCTGTAATGTTCAGAACTTGTTCAGATAACTAATGTAAATATTAAAGATAAGCGCAAATGTTCTTCATAAAGAACATGTTATATACTGCAAGTAATTGCTTAAAAGAATATATTATCCCTTTTCTGATTCCAAGCCCAAACTTACCAATTTCACAAGAGTATAAGTGCATTAACAGGTCAGTAGGTCACATTTTATCCATAAAATGAAATATTTTGGTTTGAATGAATTACCATTATTTTTGCTCCCTTATTTATTAATAAGCATTATCTCTACAGACACCTTGATGCTTACATTGATAGGATGTATATTCACACAGCTTGCCTGAAATTATTATATGTAATAATTCTGATTTAAATGTGGCTTATATTTTCTCTCGGATTAGCCTGTGCCTTCTAAAAGTGCCTGATACTGGGTGGGAAGATAAACTTGGGAAACTGGTAATTTTTCTGCATAAATACCTGGAAGGTTGAAAGAATAAAATACAATGAAATATTTTGTTTCTATGGTAGAATCTATGAATTGTGACCTTCACCAGTATGGCTCTCTGTGCTAGTCCTGCAACAATCTGCACTGAAGTCAGGGTAAGAGGACTGAGGGGAGACCAACCTAGCTAGGAATTTTTTGACCCATTTCGGTACTGAAGGCAATACCAGCACAATTATTTTGTCCTTAAGAGGAAGCAGAAAAAGAACAATTGATTCTAAATCAAGAACTGATAATACTGTTCCTTCTTAGATCTGGTCATATGAAAATGGAAATGCCAAGAGGTATGAAAGGCCAATATGACTGTTTGGTGCTTTGGGCATTCTTTACTACTTTTTTTTTTAAATGCTCTTATATTCTTTGTCACTGACTGGGTACACTTAAATCAATATTATTTCTCAAGGATCTGGTGCTTGCTGGTACTTACTGATTCTATTACAGTGGAATGTAGTAGCCTATTTGTGGAAATATCTGTCCAACTTCAATCCCGTCTATAACATTTCACATTCAACTGAAAAAAAAATCTAGATGTCCAGGGTCAAAGCATCAAAGTGAAGCTACTGTATATAATCTGCTTTTTGAGTGCTCAAAGGAACAATTTTTTCTCCAAGTATGTTCTGGCTTTTTACAGAAAACTAAAGCACTCAGTATGCACATTCTGACCAGCAGATGAGGATGAAACAACAGCAGGAGTAATCATAGTTAGTCCAGGAGAAACAATATTTAGGCATCAGATTTATAACGCAGAATGTTGAAGGAGGTGTGATAACCTTTGGTTCCTCTTTAAGAACATACAAAGCTCAAAGAAGGGTTAAGGTTGCCAAGTGAGAATAGACAAAATAAGAAGTGCAGATCAATTGTATCAACTTCAAAAAACTGCATGGAAACAGATTAATGGGGAATTTACAACTGAGGATTGTCTCCTTTTATACATCGTTACAGAATGATGCTGAAAACTATCTTTGTGTAGCAATTTTTTTTGCTCAGTAAATGTTAATGTTTCTTCATATGCTACATACAATTCCTTTTGAAGCTTTTCCTGTCTTGCAGTCTGTTTTTTTTTAATATATATATATAATAAGGTATACTACCTGACTTCATCACTTCCCCATAGGACTGACAAAGAATATTCTTTTTGCTGACTTCTTTATTTTCAGAGTTTTGTTATGATGTGAGAGACATCTGATCCTATATCCAGAAAAATCAAAGTGGAGGCTCCCCACTGTAAAAATTCTAAGATCTTTCTGATCTTGTTTTTTTTTATCACAATGAGCCCAAGGCTGCACGCCTGAACTCACTGGGTGATTTGACAATCTGAACACCATAGTTCAAGATAGCTTTTTGCAGAATACTGAGATAGATAATTTTAACTCTCCAGAGATTTAACCACTTCAAAAATTGGTTTATTCTGCAGAATGCTCACCAATACTACTCAGAGGTTTAGTGTTTTTATTGCAGAAAAGTATGAAGAAAATAGAACTTGTCCATAGCACTGCACAGAAAGAAAAGCCCTTAGATAGGTCTATGCTCCTGGGTTTAAATGTTAGGCTTTTTCCTCCCACTCTGCCAAGTCAATGGCTATCTGTGAAATAGCCACAGATAAGATGTTCTTAGAAGATACCTGACATAATGGTTCTCTCTATGTGGGAACTGCTACTTTCTGCCCTCACCAGCCTCATTCCTTATTAATAGGGCTGAATTTATACTTCCATGGTATGCATGCTTTTGCAGAGTGCAGCAGTCTTCCCCAGCTGGTGCATGCCAGATGCTCTAGGTCACATACCTCCCCAGACAGCATGGCCATCAAAGAAGCTAGCTGGGGATTAAGAGAACCATAGTGCCTCGAGGGCATTAGCCACTGTTTTCAGACTCTGCCTCCAATCAGGCAGCTTTCCTGCATTTGCTCTACTTATTTAATTGAAAACTTCTATGAGTTATGGCTCTCAGAATTAAGACATTAACAAGTACAAAAATCAAACAGTGTATTGTGAATAGCTAGCCTGTTTTTACAAGACTGCTTTGCCAGCCTTTCTTGTGAGACAAGCACAGACATTTCCAGTAGACATTCTCGCAGGCAGATTTCCCCAACCTACATCTGCAGGAGGAAAAATTATGCCTTGGGTCACATACAAAGTGAGTTTACCCAAACCTGTCCCTTTCTGCTGGAAGGAAAAATGGTTCGTCTTTTTAAAACAAAGGGATGAGAACTGAGGCTGAGAAGAGAAAATGGGACACCTTTTGTCAGCCCTGCAGCCTCAGTATTGAATGAATTATAACTCTCAGGGATCTGGAAGGGACACCAGGAAGAACTGAGACAGAGGGAAATCCATTCGAGTAAAAACTATTTGCAAAGGATAGGCAAAAAAACATGGCTAGAAATACTGTGCAAGATTACTTTTCATCTATGCATGTCTACTTTATTGTCTCTGTTGATTACTGTCTCTTGTATTTCTGTTCCGTGTATGTGTTCAGTAAATTGCAGGCTTTTATGCTACTTGGAACAAACAGAAATTTATACAGTCCTTTATATGTTTTGTATGGAAGATCCTTCTAAGTCGCGACATGTGATTTGAGTAACTCTGTATCTTTCTTTCTTTGATACTGTGTGTTTTACATTTGACTGCTTAAAGATGAAAAGGGACATTTGCATTTTATTTTATTTTTTCAAGAAGTAACATTTGATTCTATTTATACCTTGTGAGATAGACCTGCCTCCCAAGGGAGGTGGGTGATTTCTCTCATCACTCACCTCAATGATACTGATGCAGAAAATGGACCAATAGAAATTACTTCATTTTTTGTCAGTTTTTCCCTCTATTTGGTGGTAAGCACATACATATTGCCCCCCCCTCACAGACACACACACACACATACAGAGTGTGTTGTGGGAGGTTGCCAAGTAAAGGCATTGCCCAGGACCCTTTGAAGCTGCACACTAACCACTTTCTCAACAATTTTCTCTAAGCAGGGAAGGTTGGATACTGGATGCAAATTGTCCCAAATGGTTGGGTCCAGCATTGGCTTCCTGAGGAGGGGGGTGTACCCCTTCCTTCCTTGAGCATGGACTCAACTGTGTGCCACCTCCTGGGAAGCATTAACAAGCCAGGAGGGGCATTTATCTAATAAATAGGTGGTTGGGTTAGCAATCCTGATGATCCTGTCCAGTTTTTCAGGAGTCATAGGAGCAAATTCTTCCCAGTTTGCCATGCTAGACTATGCTTCTGTCACCTTGAAAGGATCCCAGTCAGAGTCCAATTCCAAGAGAATCTGAGTGACTTTATCTGCCAGTTGCTGTCAGGGTAACTGGCAAAGAAAATCACGCTGAGTCCGGCTGCAACTCTAGTTCCTTTATTGTTTTCCACCTCTCACAGACTCTTGACAGACTAAAGGCTCCTCAACTAAGCTAAAAGGAAAAATACTCTTGGGAATCTAGGGCGGTGCTAGTCTAACTTTCTTCCTCGGTCCCCCACCCCACCCCGGGCATTCTCCAAGCTGAGCATGCTGTGGGAACTCTTATCAGCCTGGAATGTACTCTCTTCTTTCCCAGCTCTGAACAACATCACAGTTGCCTAGAATATTCTCTACCATGACCCTGCAGATAGCTTGTATCATGTCCTTCCCCAGCAAGGAACAAGTCACCTTAAAGAGGGCTGCTGAGTGGCTGACGACAGGATGAGAGCAGAAAAACAGTTATATTTTGCTACTCTTATTGCCATGAGGCAATTCCTAGGGTGGGCTGTTACTTGTGCTCAGTCAGATTTACTCTTTGTCTTCCTCGAACAGTGTGCTAGGCATCTCTTCTGACATTTCATCTTCAACCAAGGAGTACCCCAAAATTGTTGTACTGTGAGAAACCGCACTGGAACAATCCAGTAAGACCTTTGTCACTTGTCCATTCCAGGCAATGACTAAGGACTTGGCCAAACTGCCCACCAGACCATCAGGAAAAACCTGAGGATTTCAGATGCTGAACAGCTTACACAGCCTATTCCATAAATGAGGCTTTATATACAGTACTGTACACACACACACACAAACACCCCACACACCATTTTACATTTCTCCAATGGGGAACCATACAAGAACTCCACTTAAATCAAAACCTTAAGACTGCAAGAGGAAACAACATTAATAATATATCAGTCCCAAAGTCCTGTTGGAAAAGCCACATTTTAATAGCTTTCTAAAACCCAGCAAGGTTGAGGTCATCTTGGGGGTTGGGGGAGGAGGAGGCAGTGACTGAAAAAAACTGCTTCTAAGATTTGTGCAGATGACATTCTATAAGAGAAGGACTTGGAAAGTCTATCTGAACTTATTGGACAGGCCCTCCATTCCTACCCCTCTGTTGGGATGAGTTCAGCATTATGGTCACTCCCAGCCTTAGACTCCAGCAGGTATTTTCACAACTCTTGCAGTCATGGGACTTACAGTGGCGGCTACCACAATGTCTCCTTAACCCCTTGTATCTCCAAAGGATGCTTCAGCCTCTGCCATTCTTCTCTTGTTGCATTACTCTCACTCAGTACTGGGGATGGATTGTTGATCCTTTGAACCAAGAAAACCACATGGATGTGTCTATGTGGTCACCAGGAATTGAACTTGAACTGAGTGCCTTTATCTTCCTGTGTGGGCTCTTAATTTCACTGTTGTTATTCTAACATTCAACTATTTTTCCTACTGAAAGTGTAATGCTTTGCAGTTATAAAAACAAGTACCCAAATCATCAATCCACTGGAGAGGCCTTCACACACACACACACACACTTGCTAAAATGGAGAAAAACAATAATTGTAGAAAAAATATATACAAAGGATTTTAGTCCATATCTATTCCTTCTTCTTGTTAATGATTTATGGTTATGGAATAAAACTTAGACTATTGGGGATGGACAAGTTCAATGCTGGACCACTTAGTGTTTTGCGTAACAAATAATTACTTTTAGAAAAGAATAAAATGCTTTTCTTATTGGTCTGCTATTGGAATAATTTTTGTGGAGAACATATCATTACACTTAATGAAGATACAAACACTCTTCACTGTTTTCTTTTCCCTTTCTCAAACTCAAACTCAAACATGCTAGTAGTAGAATTTATTCTGGGATTTACAACAAAGGCCTATGAATATTTACTCAAAAGTAAGCTTGTGAGAGGCAATCAATAATAGATTTATCCTGGGGAAATAGACTTCTGATCATCAATATTAATCTGACATTAATATGAAACTGACTTTAAAATTAATGGTTTGAAAATTCCAGGGATTGACTCAGGATCATTATTCTTACCTGCTATGGCTTCAATGCTTGGGATTGTAATTGTGCTGTAAGTATTAACAGATTTGCAAGACCATGTATTTACTAAGATTTCCTCTGCATCTTCCTTTCCTGAAATAGTATCCACAAAGAAAGAACCCCACTGTTTAGAAACAGAATGGAGAGCTTTGGGTTGATGTCCCTGGAATATAAACAAACACTAAGGTAATTAGAAAATCCATATGTGCTCTTATACTTTCATATAGTTTCTATGCAAATGGGATCTTTCTAATATTCAAGGCATTTTCACACATACACAAAAAGAAACTTGGTGAATGTTCCAAAAAGTCCCAATAACGAAGTCAGTCAAGAAACTCTGGAGCCTCTCTCAGGCACAAGAAAATATCATACTTCCAAATTCAATAATTTCCAGACATTAAAGAAATTCTGATCAGGACAATTCTTTTGTTCATATATGACCTGTGGTGATAAAACCATGTTTATCTTTGATATACTTTATTTTGTTTTGTTTATTATTGCTTTCACCAACTCTGCAGGACAATTGACCATCCAGTTCATAATACATAGCCCATTTGATTTAAGAAATTAAGAGTTGGGAAAAACATGCATGAGAACAGAGTTGTGTAAAAAATATTCTTAAACCAGTGAAAAGATTACTGCTTTTTTTTCCCAAGATAGTACCAAGGGGGAATTGAACATTAGTGAATGTTAAGGAATGTTAGCGGGAGGCCCAGAGATGGATTGTTTCTTGTGCTTTTGGCACTGATGGAATGAAAATGGTGGAGCCAGTGCCTAGAATGGCTACAATGGGAGTTGGTGTGGGAACAAGCTCTACCAGAGAGAGTTGGGATGCTGTAAAGCCACAGCAGGGATTGGAGTCAAGAGGTGTATTGCACTGAGGTGCTGGGAGGCGGATGTTGGCCTGTTGGCCACACCGAGGTGGACTCAATTTCCAGGCAGAATTTGGAATGGGGCCTCGGCCTGGGAGTTGCATGTGCTTACTGGCATCACGGAGAGGAAGCCCAGTGGAGATTTTCTACCTTGGGGAGCATGTTGGAGCTAAGGTGGCAAGACTTTAAATCCTCTGTTGGAGAACAATGTTCTGAGGCATCATGATGGGAAGCTGTGGAAGTGGCATTTCTTTGAGGAATGCTTCTGTTGTTGATCCAAGCTCTGTGGATCTCCAGGCATAGATATTCTTTGCCTGTGCTAAGTCTTTATCGAACAAGATCACTCTGGTGTGTTTATTTGTCAGCAGCTGGGAATGTCTCTTGGACTGCCTAATAGTTAGATCTGGAATCTACTCTAGACTAGACTCAGGGTTGGGGATTGGGAGTTAGGAACAGAACTGTGCCAGTGGTTGGCTCCAGTACTTCAGAGCCAGCAGGTGGGAAGATGATTCTGTGGATAAGAAGTATGATTGTGTAACTACTAAGTGCCAGAGAGCAGCAGCTTTGCGGGTGCTGTAGTCTGACATTGGGGGTGGGGTTTTGTTGGGAGTCATGGAGATCACCTTGGAGAAGCATCCAGGCACCATTACTATAACAGGTGCAAAAGCATACATTAAACCCAAGAAGGTGGGAAGTATTAGAAAGGGACTCAGCCTGGCTCCCTTGGATTCCCTGGGATGTAAAAGGGAGGGAAGGGAAAACACAGGCAGACTTGCAAGATTCTGTTACAATTCTGCCTATTTAAAGTATAGTTCTAGCCTTCTGGTGGAGTCAGTTTCCTGATCTAGTCTACCTCATAGGGCTAACAGGTATGCAGTTGGTTTGGAGGGTGAGGTTGGGGGCCTTCATGGCCTTGCAAGTGGGGGGGGGAGGGTTTAAGGTGGGCTTATGATGGAAGGAGTGAGAGCAGACAACAACATCAGGGTGATGGTAGGAAGAGAGAGAAATTACAAGAATATGAGGATGGGGCATTCACGAGGAAGATGGTGGCAATGGCTGAGACTGATCCTGACTTCTGGCCCCCAATATTCATCTCATATTAGATCATTGGCAGCCATGGTCTCTGACTGTTCCTTCTGAACACTGAGTCATCTACAGTTTGATTGTGGATGGCATGTATACTTGAGAATTGGGTGGGCTCAGAGGGGAGTGTTCCCCTTCCTGATATATGCACACAGTTGTCATCTGGGAAGTCCTAATGTGATATCTTGTAGATGAAGTCAGGTTCTAAGAAGCAGCTCTACTAGCCTCCCTGCTGCGCAGAGGCATTCCTACCTGAGCTGCTTGACCCCATTGCCAGGATGGCAATAGAATCTCCAAGACTGATATTCCTTGGAGATTTTAACCTGCCCTAGTGTGGCATTAACATCAGTCCTTTATCATAGTCATATCATTCTCTGGTTAGTGATTGGCTTTCTGGTGCTATCCCCACTCCCCCTGCAAGGAGGGTAGAGCTATTAGACAGTCCACACCAGGAGGCTAATGGTGCTTAGCAGGTTTCATAGGGACCATAGTTTTTTTCTTGAGGATCTGGTAGGCAGCTTGACTGAGGTCTTAATCTCTTCCTGGAGTAGGCATGTGACAAGGGCCTTGACTGGACTGACTGTATGTGGCCTCTCCCTATTTGTTGCTCCCAGGGGGCTACCTGATTTTCCAAGAAGCTTTGGGAGATGATGACAGAAGAGACCCTTAGAGCACTGATGGAGAAAGAGATAAAGTCAATTGTGTAAGAGCTTACATTAAGGATTTTACTGTGACAATAAAAGTGCAAAATTTATCAATTTGTCTGCTCGTATTGTGTCTATAGATAGCCAGCCAGCAGCTCTTTTTAAGGCAAACTGTTCCCTGCTAGGGAGGGAGGGACCATAAGAATATCTAGAGGGCTGCTGCGAAGAATATTCTGGGCATCTGACAAATCACTCAGATCTGCTCAGAGATGGATTCTGGGTAGATCTGGGTTAAGGAATTGAGGCATGGTCTTGCTTAGTTATCTGGGAAGAATTCGATCTGGTAACTCCTGAGGTAAAGGACAAGATCCTTGGCCCTGTTAATCTGGACACCCATGTCCCTCCTGGTTGTGTGAAAGCCTCCTGGAAGGTCATGTGGTTGGGTCCATGCAGTGGTTACTTCTCTGAGTGATGGAGTGGTTCTACCTACATGGAAGGAGGTATGGTGTGCCCCCTCCCCAAGAGACCATTATTGGACCCAACAATCCTGGGCAACTTTTGTTCAGTCTCTAATCTCCTCTTTCTGGGGAAAGTTGCTGAGAAGGTGATTGAGCTGCAAATTTAGGGGACCCTGTAGAAAATGACTTATCTGGACCCTTTTAAGTTGGGTTTCAGGCCACAGCATGGCACTGAGACAGCACTGATTGCACTTGTTGATGACCTCTGGTGGAGCTAGGATAGGGATGGTGCAACTATCCTGAATCTCCTTGATCTCTCAGTGGACTTTAATACCATCAATCAGGGTATCCTTTTGGACTGACCACAGCATGGGCATGGTGTTGTCGTGGTTCTCCTCCTTTCTCCAGTTCTGGTTGACAATACTGGGTCAATGTTAATGGGAAGGGAGAGACTGAGTCTAAACCTCTTGACCTGCAGGGTGCCACCGGGCTGATACTCTTACTCCTCCTGTTAACATGCCTTTTCTGTTGCAGCGCCTGCCCTCTGAGCTTTCTCACTGAAGAGAAATGAAAAGTCTTTGGACATGAAGACACTCAACAGAACGATCAGAGCTCTCCACTTGTGTGCACTGGAGCCTCCATGTAATAGTCAACCTAATGATTTCTTCCATGTTTTTTTCAATTTAGCTAGTTTGAAACCAAAACACTGGCATAGAATCTATTTTGAGTATAGGTTAACATGAATTTAGTAATGCAATTACAAACTATAGGATTAAAGTTCATAGCTCAAAATGGGTTACTTAGAGTCTCCCTTCATTTTATCCCTTCAACAGAAACAGAGAGAGTGACTGGCTGAAAGTCAGCTATCTTTGAGGGGGGACCTACTATTAATCTGCATCATGCAATACTGTTAGTATTACTGAGAGAACTGTAAACTAATGGGACAAGAACTGGCTCTGTGTCACGTCCTCACAACTTGCTTTTTACAGCAAGAACAAAAAAGTGTCCTTCTCTGATTCATTAAACCAGAGGAGATTGAGATAGTTTTAATATAAACTTTCTATAGAAGCCAATAGCAAATGCCTTTGAACCATCCAGTTTCCTTGAAAGGCACGAAGAATACTTATTACCACCATCCCATGCTGCAAGTGTTCATTTGGAATAAGAATAAGGGTATGTTTCTCTCCTTTCCTAGTGTTGTGAAACAAAGGAAGGAAGCCATAGCTGAACACAGGTCATTTATCTTCTGGCTTTGATGTACCTCTTCAGAAGTAAAATAAAAGGAAAAAATACATTTATAATGACATGAAAGGTAAATAATACATCATAAGTATTACACAAAATTATTTACTAATTCTTTTAGACAATATAACATATGTCTTAAGGAATTATTTTTAAACAAGCAATGCGCGGAAGTGGAAGAAGACAATAGAATAGGAAGGACAAGAGACCTCTTCCAGAAAATTAGAACCATCGGAGGTAAATTCCAGGCAAAAATGGACATGATCAAAAACGAAGATGGCAAGGACCTAACAGAAGAAGAAGAGATCAAGAAAAGGTGGCAAGAATATACAGAAGACCTGTATAGGAAGGATAACAATATCGGGGATAGCGTTGACGGTGTGGTCAGTGAGCTAGAGCCAGACATCCTGAAGAGTGAGGTTGAATGGGCCTTAAGAAGCGTTGCTAATAACAAGGCAGCAGGAGATGACGGCATCCCAGCTGAACTGTTCAAAATCTTGCAAGATGATGCTGTCAAGGTAATGCATGCTATATGCCAGCAAATTTGGAAAACACAGGAATGGCCATCAGACTGGAAAAAATCAACTTATATCCCCATACCAAAAAAGGGAAACACTAAAGAATGTTCAAACTATCGAACAGTGGCACTCATTTCACATGCCAGTAAGGTAATGCTCAAGATCCTGCAAGGTAGACTTCAGCAATTCATGGAGCGAGAATTGCCAGATGTACAAGCTGGGTTTAGAAAAGGTAGAGGAACTAGGGACCAAATTGCCAATATCCGCTGGATAATGGAAAAAGCCAGGGAGTTTCAGAAAAACATCTATTTCTCTTTTATTGACTATTCTAAAGCCTTTGACTGTGTGGACCACAACAAATTGTGGCAAGTTCTTAGCGGTATGGGGATACCAAGTCATCTCGTATGCCTCCTGAAGACTCTGTATAACGACCAAGTAGCAACAGTAAAAACAGACCACGGAACAATGGACTGGTTTAAGATTGGGAAAGGAGTACGGCAGGGCTGTATACTCTCACCCTACCTATTCAACTTGTACGCAGAACACATCATGCGACATGCTGGGCTTGAGGAATCCAAGGCTGGAGTTAAAATCGCTGGAGGAAACATTAACAATCTCAGATATGCAGATGATACCACTTTGATGGCTGAAAGCGAAGAGGAACTGAGGAGCCTTATGATGAAGGTGAAAGAAGAAAGTGCAAAAGCTGGCTTGCAGCTAAACCTCAAAAAAACCAAGATTATGGCAACCAGCTTGATTGATAACTGGCAAATAGAGGGAGAAAATGTAGAAGCAGTGAAAGACTTTGTATTTCTAGGTGTGAAGATTACTGCGGATGCTGACTGCAGTCAGGAAATCAGAAGACGCTTAATCCTTGGGAGAAGAGCAATGACAAATCTTGATAAAATAGTTAAGAGTAGAGACATCACACTGACAACAAAGGTCCGCATAGTTAAAGCAATGGTGTTCCCCGTAGTAACATATGGCTGCGAGAGCTGGACCATAAGGAAGGCTGAGAGAAGGAAGATCGATGCTTTTGAACTGTGGTGTTGGAGGAAAATTCTGAGAGTGCCTTGGACTGCAAGAAGATCCAACCAGTCCATCCTCCAGGAAATAAAGCCAGACTGCTCACTTGAGGGAATGATATTAAAGGCAAAACTGAAATACTTTGGCCACATAATGAGAAGACAGGACAGCCTGGAGAAGATGCTGATGCTAGGGAGAGTGGAAGGCAAAAGGAAGAGGGGCCAACTAAGGGCAAGATGGATGGATGATATTCTAGAGGTGATGGACTCATCCCTGGGGGAGCTGGGGGTGTTGATGACCGACAGGAAGCTCTGGCGTGGGCTGGTCCATGAAGTCACGAAGAGTCGGAAGCGACTAAACGAATAAACAACAACAACAATGTATGCCAGTTTTTTGCCTTATTTATTCTATAATCTTGCAAAGTAAATAATTACCTTTAATTTGCTGAGAAGGCAGCAAGGTTCAGGCATTCATTCCTAGCCATTCAGTAAATTAATGAGTGGGTAGGGATTAGAACCTACAACTAGGATCTTTAAACTCAAGAGGACCACTGTCATTTTAAATCATTTTCAGTACAGGTAGTCCTCAGTTAACGACTGCCTTGTTCAGCGACCACTTGAACTTACAGCTGTCACAGCATCCCTGTAATCACGTGATTGCAATTCAGGCCCTTGGCAACTGGCGTGCAATTACGATGGTCACAGCATCTCGCAGTCACATGATTGCCATTTGTGACCTTCACAGCTGGCTTCCAACAAGCAAAGTCAATGGGGAAGCCGGCAGTAAGTCATAAGTCGCAGTCACATGACATTGTGCTTCACAACCCTGGGTGATTCACTTAACGACTGCAGCAGAACTGACGTAAGTCAGTCACAGTCACATGATGTTTCACTTAACGACTGCGTCGCTTAGCCATGGAGTTGCCAGTTCCCATTGTAGTTCTTAAGTGAGATTACCTGTATCTGAAATCTTGTACCATGCCAGTCATTTCAGCATTTAAAAATTAAGCATTTCCTTCCAATTTTAGTGTTCCAAATATGTTTCTCTCTCTCTCTCTCTCTCTCATGTATCACAGCAGACTGCATCATCTAGCTGACCTTGGCAGCAATGGCAAATCACTTCTATATTGTTGCCAAGAAAACAATGGTTAAGATTTGAGAGAGGGTTCATAAAAAAAATATTTTGCTATATATACTTCATGAGACCCCATCTGATGTAGTGGTTAGATGCACAGGCTAGAAAATAGAAAACTGTAAGTTCTAGTCATGCCTTAGGCAAGAAAGCCTGCTGGATGACTTTGGGCCAGTCATTCTCTCTTAAGCCTAGGAAGAAGACAACAGCAAAGCACTTCTGAAAAAGGTTGCCAGGAGTCAAGAACGAAAGGCTACACACAAACACACACACAATATGGAACATTAATGTCAACAGTTTTTCAGCAATCCATCAGGAAATTGTACATAATGCCCAGGACATTATGTCCTACGACATAGGAGCTAAACCAGCACCTGCTTCTTCTGAATTTCAGGTACATAAACTTATCAGATTAGAATCTGATGGGCAAGATAAGATCCCTTACCTTACCTGAAGTTAAAAGCTTGTTTAGGAGGCCCAGGACAATCTATAGCATATTCAGCACTGACTCCAATACTGGGAATAGACAGCAATTTAGGAAGACCCACTGGTGTGAGATTTGCTGCCTGTATCCTCCATTGTTTGAGGTGCTTACTTCATTCTGACAAAGAGTAGTTCTGGCTTTGTTGAACTAAAACTATCATGCTATTGTGTAGCTCCCAACAGAGTTGGTGCAAGAGAACTTCAAGCTGGTTGTGTCCTTAGTGAAAGTGAATACAGGAGATCTACAGATTTAATAATGAAAGAAGAATGAAAAAGGGAGCAGTATATACCCTGGCTATCCCTTTTGCAAAATAAATTATCCTGTTATCTGAAAATATATATTTCCTGATGAAATGAAAGAGATCTGGATGTGTAAGCAAATTTATTAGCTGCCAGAACCATGGGTTCTCATGCATTTCCAATTGCAAATGAAAACATAACCCATGCTAGATGCTGTCTCCCTGCACTGCATTGCTCTTAATAATTTGCTTCCAGATATGAATTGGAATACGTATCTCTCTCATATTTGGGCTAAAATATTCATAAATAAAGATATTTTGAAGTGCAATCAGGCTTGAATCCAGACAACGTTAACACTACCAGAGAATTTGCTGTTATCAGCTACAGTGCTATGTCATCCCCACATAATGGAAGAAGAGCTGAATTATACTGGATTATCCTTACCTCATACTTTCCTTTCTTCTCTAAGGGTTCAGACACTGACTCTGTAGGCACCACAGCATTATCCCCTCTAAGCTCTTCTAAGATAAGGACAGTCTCCCAGTTACAATAGTGATGAGCTGAGAAAATATCTGAGTGCATGCTATCACCAAAGTAAACGACCTGGAAATAAGGAAATACAGCAATTGCATCCAATAAATACATAGCAGTATTTGAACATTCAGCTCTCATGAGTCTTTGCTGATCATCTGCAAATCATCTAGGATCTACCAGTGAATCCCAAACTAACTTCTATTATCCTTGACTTTATAGTATGTTAATAATTACTAATTAAGCTTGCAATCTAATGGACACTGACTTGAGAATAAAATACACTAAACAGACTTGGAATTTCTTTAAAGGTAATCATGCATTAAATTAGGCTATACCTATCTTGTATTAAATATTAAAAATGAGTATGATGTAGAATGCTTGCTCGCATTTCCTGTTAGCCAGTGGAATTTATATAATTGTCATTACTGTGTCTTACTGCTGGGTCTATTCCCTCAGAAAAACTGGTCAAGTTGAATTTGTGTTGATGCTGAGAAGCCCTCTTATGAGGCTTTGCTATGATGCCTTATCTTCTGTTTTTTAAATACCTTTGGTTCTACTTTGCCAGTCATCTTCTTCAGCAACTCACACAAATGGGTTGAGTTACCCTGGGAGTACCAGCCAGGTTTGCCCAGGGTTGGGAGAGCCTCTTGTTCCTCATCATTCTCTGAAGTAATGAAGCAAATTTATCTATTTTAGTGAAAACGCAAAAAAAATGCACTCCTCAAATAACTAATACACATTGAACAGACTTAACTCTAAGAATGTACCAAATGATACCTACATCATTTCCCACAAATTAGAGTTTGCCTCAGTGTTTCTCATCTTCTGGTGGAGTCCGCAACAATGTTTACAACCTCCTTGGGAAAGCTTTAAAGGAAGGGGCCTTAAGATTATACAAGAAGTTATTTCTAGGGTCCTGGAAATTGAGTATATAAAATCAGAACTGGGGCCAGGATAGTTCAGTAAAAGGATAAGTTAGGGCTTTATAGCTGTATCAATTTAAATTAAAGCAAATGTAGAAGTTAATGTGTACAGAACCAGTATGTAGAGAAGTAAATTAGATGGGGCAGATGGGGAAAGACACAGGAAGCCAAGAAGAATAAAAGGACAAATACCTAGCTAAAGAGAAAGATAACAGATTTTTAAACAGGTCCAGGGGAACTAAGTCAGTTTGATCTTCTGTCAGAATAAGGTACTTCTTTATCACTGCACTTTTAGCACAGTTCTCCCCAGGTCTTCCTCCAAAAATAGTTTCAAATACATGACTGCTTCTGGTACAAATGCTGCACCCTCACATTAGTAATGTTTATCTCTGATAGCCTGAATGCATCCTACTGTCATGAAATGAGTTGGACATGAAGTCTAGAATCCCAGGAATGAAATCACCAATATTCAGAGTATGTTGATTGGTTTTACTGGAATAAAACTAGTCTGAAACCAATCATGACTTTAAGTAGCTTTTATAACATGAGAAAGGATTACTTCTAGACAAAACAGCTATTTTTTAGGGGTTCTCTATAAAGTGGATAAAAGGAAGGGCAAGCCCAAACAACAGTCTCAAGCCCTCTATTTAAACAGAAAACTGCTTTCCTTTCATTCTTTTTTTGCATAAGCAACCATTGGTGATGTAGACAAAGATGTGTTATTCTTATTATTTCCTGGTTGATTTCTCTGGCTGATTCAGGAACATCAATCACATCTTTGTTCTATTGATATAGTTATATTGTTGTTCTGCAAACAGAGTGCTATTTTAAAACACTTTGTTGTAGAGACTTTGAAAGTATTTGAAGAGGAAAAACAACTTTTAGGTGTAATCCAATGGGAACTCAGTAACTACTTCAGGGGCCAGAGCACAGCTGCATAATGACGGTCCAAGGTTTAAGACAGAGCACTCACTTTCAGAAAGGAACGTTTCTGCAAAGTTACCCAGCAATCACCTCTCTGAGGTTATGAGAGCTGAGAAGAGAATTGATGGGGGAAGATAGTATCAGCATTATCAGGGAAGGCTTTGAATCTGTGTGAAGCAAAGCTCTCCCAGTACCTCAGTATAAAGTAAATTTAGGAGTCCTGTACCGGTCTCAAGCTTCTGGTTACTGCTTACAACCTGAAGAAAACTGTTCTTTAAAAATGACAGGAAAGACAGCCTTTCTGAATATTAGGACTCCAACAATGGAACACTCTGATTGTGAAGGGAGTATGGTTTTGCCTTCTTTCTATCATAATTGCTGACCACTAATTTCAGGATAGCAACACAGACAAATAAACCTCACATTTCCAATACATGGTGTGTCCATAAAAATAGCAAGTATGTTTGAAGCAGTAGTTAGAAATCATAAACGAGTAACATCTTAATTTTATAGGCTTTTTAACAACCAGCTCTCTGGTCCATCATGATCTGGCCACAGAACAATAATTTGGACAATACAGTGCTATGCAGATAAAGTCAAGGGAGTGGGACCTGCCCATCTGTTTTACACATACCCTGTGCATGCAAACCTTAGCTCCTACTCAGACATTGGCATCAACTAGAACTACATGCTGCTCTACTCCTACAATGTCCCAACTTCCTACAATTCATTCTTACCAGGGTAGGGGAGAGGGAGAAAGAAAATATTGAAAAGAATCCTTTGCTAAGCAATTTAAAAATGCACTGTAGTTTCTTCATCTGCAAGGACAGTAGTAATTGCTTTACTGGGAGACCATATTGGCCCAAACTAATATATAGCTATACAAAATTATTGCTTTTATTATAAATGTAGCTCATTCTTCCAATACAAAAGTGGAAGTCTTTCTGGTCAACTTACTAAAAGAGATTCTTCACCAATCTGAAGTCAATCTAAGAATTTATGTCATTTCTTCTAAGAGTCAACATAGATCTAATAAACATGTGGTTGGGTTAACAGTCCTCAGGATCCTGTTCACTTCCTCATGAGTTATAGACTCAAACTCATCTCAGGTAACCATGTAAGCTTGCTCTTCTATCATCTCAACTGGACATGCCCAGTTGGAGTCCAACACCAAGCAAATCAAAGTGACTATCTACCTAAATAGTATATACCTAGAGTATATATACCTAGATAGTATATATACTCTATATACCTAGAGCAGTATTTCTCAACCTCAGCAACTTTAAGATGTATGAACTTCAACTCCCAGAATTCCCCAGCCAGCATGGCTGGCTAGAGTATTCTGGGAGTTGAAGTCTACACATCTTGAAGTTGCTAAGGTTGAGCAATACAGGCCTAAAATATCATTCACAATGGTCCTGTGGATTGTCCTGTGAGTTGTCCCACCCCAGCAAAGAACAAGTTACTTTGAAGAGGGCTGTTGGGTGGCTATCAGCAGACATGGTAAGAACAGAAAAATAACTAATTTTGCTGCTATCGCCACAATGTAATCCTTAATATGAGGTTTACCTGTGCTCATGATGTTTCTCTTTGCAGAAGTAGAAATAGACACATCTGTTCACATTTTAATGCACAGTTACTTTATTTATACTTCCTGAACTGTAGAAAGACACAGATATGACCTTGGGGTATGTATGCATCTATGCGTATGTATTAATATGCACAGTCAGAGAAATATGCATGAAAAAAGCATATGAGATCTTGTGCAGCCTTTTCTTCAATGAAAACTGATGCACAATTGTTATAAAAAGAAATGAAAACAAACCTGGAAGATTAGGGCTCCACACTCAAAAGCATACCCCACTGAGTTCAGTGGGATTCACTAAATCATCCCCGGTAATAGGCTACCCAGGCCCTAGTTAACAACCTCTTGTGAAGGAGAATCCACCACTGCAGTGGGCATTCTTCCACCGCTTAACAGCTCTTACCACCAGAACATGCCTCCCAACATTCGGCTTGAACCTTCAATGCCAGTCCACCGATCAGTTTCAGCAGACATCAGGTCTGCCCTCATGAGTGCATGACAGCCTTTTAACCATTTGTAGACTGCTATATGCATCTCCCCTTAGCCTTCTCTTTTGCAAGCTAAAGATACCCAGCTCCTTTAACCATGGCTCACAGAGCTTGGATTCAGACTCCTTATCTTCCTTGTATCTATCCTCCGAACCTTCTTCACATCCCTTTCAAAATGCAGGGTCCAGAACTGACTCTGGGACTCCACATGAGGTTTAGCCAGTGCAGAGTTCCATAGAACGGTTACTTCTCATCTTCTGGATGCAATGCTTCTGTTAATGCAGCACCATTTGTTCTCAGGACAAATAATTTTCATAAGTGGTAGGGCAGATTTTTATTTTATTATTTTACTGTATTTTTATACCGCCCATCTCAAAATGACTCTGGACGGTTTACAAAAGATTTAAAACAATAGTTGAATACCAATAAAAAATACATTATAAAAATATAAATCTAAAAATATAATAAAAACTCTAAAATATAATATACTGTATAATATATAAACCCAAGATGGCAAAATTGCAGTCTGGTTAAAATTTCCAGGGCGCCAGCCACCCCCATGATGAAAGCGAGGTGGCACAGCCACGTCTCGAGGCCCTTACGGAAGACCAGGAGAGTGGGGGCTTGTCTTATCTCTGGGGGTAGCTTATTCCAAAGGGCGTTTTCTCAGGACGTGAAGCACAATGTCAGTCTTTCTTCTCACATTCTTCTGGATTTGTCCTCTCATATTGCCCACAGCTATTTTATAAAGTAAACTAGGTACATTAAATGTGATCTTTTAATGTGCAGGTTTGAATGTGGGGGGCAATGTTAACCTGGTTCTCTAAAATCTGTACTTGTATGATATATGCCATATTCATATTTCTAAGTACAGTATATAGTTGAAAAAAATGTGTGGCTGCCCAAGAAAACGGAAATAAATAGCTGGATGTATGAAGCAGAAACAGAGCATGGCTTCTAAATAATGCATGTTTCTCTGCTAAGACACAAAACTAGTGATCAGCACTAATGTAACCTGAATTCTAAATAAATCCAGAAGTTGATCATAATGAATATTTGATACTGTAGCATTTTCAAGTGAGGTCCTTTGTTTCCTTAATGGAACATTTATTTTAGGAACACTTGGTTGAATAAGCTAGAAACCTATTCAGTCCTCAAGAAATAATATTGTGACTTTGGAAGAAACCTTTTTTTAAAAATGGATTTTGTAGAACTTTCTTATTGCTTTAATGCCAAATGTAACATTTGATATCAGACACAGCAGAGACACAAGCTCTTTATATCTTTTCATGTATGTGTCTGTGCATGTGAAAGGCTTTTTGGTGCTTAGATTTCTAAATGGAGGAATCACTGGCAGAATATGGTAGAAAAATGTAGAGCATTAAACATGGTAAGTTGGAACCTCTGTCCCAGAACACTGTCCTTGGGATGCGCCTGTTAAGGAAAGAGAGGCAAGAGATGTTTACTGATTCCTGCCCCTGCACTATCTTAGAAACTATTCCAAAAGTTAAGAAGTCACTTGAACGTGTGCGAAATGGATGCAAAGCTGCAGAGGGAATAACTTCTACCTATTTACCCTTCCTCCAGTGGGAACATCTATTGGATTTCAGTCCTTCCTACAAATGAGAGGAAGCTTTTATTTTTTGTTATTTATGTTGTGTCTTTTCTCCAGGAGCTCAAGGCAACTTGTACTTCACTCCTGCCTTCAATTTTTCTCTCCAACCATAACCTTCTGGGGTATGCTGGGCTGAGAGAAAGTGTGCCAAAGTCACCCAGTGGGTTACCATGGCTGAGGGTGGCACTTGAACCTGAATGTCTCTGGTTTTAGTCCAGCACCTTAACTACTATACCACACTGGCTTTTTATGAATGAAAGGAACCAATCTTGATTTCATCCTTATTTACTTGAGTTTAAGTTCTGTAAGGATCCAGCTAGAATTACTTTCTTCTATTCCTTTGGAGCTTGCCAACCCAACCTAGTCTCTGTTGACAATAGGGGACAAGATGGTCTGCATGTATATGAAATACTATCCTGTACATTTCATTCAGGGATTTGCTAGGATAAATATAATTTAAACAAGCTTGAAGAAAACATAATTTATTTTTGACAATGTTCTAATGTATTAATCAAGCATGTCCCTCCAAATAGCTTTTCTCCCTGACTACTCCCATGTAAACATCTCAAAATACACCACTCAGCCTTAGAAATGTACCCTATTGCTGGATCAACATGTGGTATACTATTTCTGCTAGAGACATTACATTTGGGACCCCCCGACCTCCCTGTATCTGTGGTCAATATAAAATCTGTCCATTGATTCCTTAGAACTGAAACAAAAGCTTTCAATCTTCTTCTGCCATATTGTTAATGTTTTATCTGGAGTTTCTAATGGGAGAGGCTGAAACTCCTATTCAGAGCTTATTTCAAGACAAGTTGGATACAAGTGAGAGAGACAAAAGTTCAAGGTATCAAAAAATAATCTAACCAAGAGCAACTTCCATGTGCAACTGAAAAGAAAGTAAATTCTTGTTGTTGAGGAGTTCAAAGTCACCACATAGAATCAAAGTTAACCTCCAGCATATAAACTTGCTATGCTTTCCATGAACAAGAATCAGATTTAGGTGGGATAATAATCCAATCTAATAAAGGATTTAAAACTTGACTAAAATCCTTAGCCATAATTATCTAATCCATGGTGAAAACAAAAAGATGTTCAAATCATCCAGGTAGTATGTATGGAATTTTTAAACTTCTGTTTATACCAATAAAATATTTTTTATATTTAGAGACCTAAGTGAGGGAAAAACCTAATTAAAACTCCAATTATTACTAATTTCCATGGAAGTATTAGCCTATTGGAAGCCTATGGGACTGATTTTAATCAAGTATTGTGATAAATTACCAAACAGCTGCACAATATCAATAATTCTGGCATCAAAGGTATGCTTGCTCATGCATGATCTTAGGAAAAGCTATAATATGTACAAATTCATTAATGTCTTCCTCTGTTACATTTAACTCAATAAATAAATATTATGCTGTTGTCAAGTTTTTTTAAGTTAATTTATTGAGTCTGAACAGTGTTGACATAATATTACATTGTTTCAGTTGTTCCAGCAGAGAAACTAATAATCTGCCAGGCCTTTCACCTCATTCCCAATATCTTTGCTTTGCTTTGTATAATTCAATATTCTGTTTCAACTACATAAACAGAATTAAATTCTTCTTGCATGCATAAAACCTTTATATAATTCTGCTGTATATCTACTTAGAAGTTTCTTACCTTTTAAAAATCTTGCTTATTTTCTAATTTTTTCCCATAAATATCTAAGTAATAATACAGCAACACATGTAAGGCTTAAAAGCACTCCAACAGAATGTTTATTATGATGACAATCCATCAGAAATCATTTATACATAGCCAATTGTTAATCTATAGAAGAGGAAATACTATAAATTTATATTTACATACTTATCCTATATAGCAGGGTTTCTCAACCAGTGTTCCACGGAACCCTAGGGTTTTGTGAGAGGTCACTAGAGGTTCTCTGGGAGATCACAAAATATTTAAAAAAATATTTCAAATTAGGGCAACATCACATTAAAGAGGTAAGTTTCATTCTTTATTTTTAGTTTAAGAACACTGTGAATGCATATATACAGGCCTACACATGAAATGAAGATAATAATTTTGTAACTTCTGGCCTATATTTGAGCCTGAATGTTCAGGGGTTCCCTGAGGCCTGAAAAATATTTCAAGGATTCCTCCAGGGTCAAAAAGCTGAGAAAGGCTGCTATATAGGGTGCCAAACCCATAAAAAATGAGCTGAATGTCAAAGAACTTATGCCCAAAATGAGATATATTTTCATGGGCATACCTCTGAAATAAACATGATTTTAGACAAAAGTATGGCTTTTGCAGCATAAGAAAAATTAGAAGGAAAATTGGAGCATATATTTTGTTTTAAGGTCAGATTAAATGGGAGTCACACCTCCATTTATACAGCAAAAAGTCAGAACTTCATGGACTAGCCATTTCCCCACAGCACCCATTTTGAACACACAGCTCTATTGAAAAATGCCCAAAAAGCTTATGGACCTGACCTGCATTTTGGATTGCTACAAGTTTAGGAAAGTAAAACACAAGCAAATTATTTGAAAGGGTATGTCAGTAACATTGGTTTATTATAATAAAGAGAAGATGCCCAGCTAATCACACAGAAATTGGATCCCTGCCCTTTATATACAACTTTAGTTAAAAAAAAACAGCTTTGCATAGTCTGCTGATAATATCTGATTTAAAACTTCAGACATTTTTCACTCTTTTAGTTCTTTGAACAGGGATGGATAAACACACATACTTTTTTTTGGCTTCACTTTCTACAATATTTGAATTTGAAGCACAAGTTCATTTAATCTTTTTTTCTGCATCTGTTGGTAAATATTTTGGTGAAAGGTCTGTATTTGTATATGTTTCTCATAACATCTACATTTTTGGTTCCCAAATGCTGGCATTTTTATATGCAGTTTTGTCTGACACTCAGAGAAGTGTTAAAGCAAAGGCTAATTGCATTTCAGTTTGCCTGTTAGCTTAGGAACTGCAAATTTAGCCCTCCAGTTTTAAATACAAATCAGTGAACCAAACAAATGTCTTCTCCATACATACTTGAAATAGTACGATTTTTTGCTCACCAGACGTTTTATGAATTTAAGCAGTTCTAATGTGAAAAGGAACAAGATAAAAGAAAAGGACAGCCATCAGATGGCCACTCAAGTTGTTTACATCTTTGCTAACTTCCACATTACAGAATTCTCAAAGAGAAACTTCCATCTTGACAGAATGAAAGATCTGGGTTGGTTTCTATCTACACTGATACCTAGTTTCAATCATTCTAGCAAATGCTTCTTTGGAGGTATTAATTCTTTGATTAAAATTGTTTAGATCACAAGGGGAACCTTAGACACAGTTTACATTCCTAAGGGCTATTCATACATTAGTATTTGAGGAGAGGGAGGTGTTAATCTAAATGTACACCTATAAATGCTAAGTGTGAATGCACCAAACATGTTTTTACAGGTTCATATATTTAAAAAAACCCAGATACAATAATCAGGAAAATGTAATCTACTGCATCTGTATGTAATGTGTAATATTTCTTTTAAGTATTTAATGAACCAGCACAATTCTGTCCTGAGATGGGATATCTTTAGTAGTTTTCTTCAGGTAGGGTCAGCACTTGAACAAGTCATCATGTGTTATAGGGCAACAGCCTGCAATAGAAGTCTACTCATGAAGACCTTCTATGTAACCGAGGATTTCGGAAAATCAGCACTTCTAATCCCTATGAAAATTCTCCAGATAGCCTTCATTATAGAGCTTTTGCATCTGATGAGCAATACACAAGTGGAACTAGCATGATTGAACCTACTTCACTTCATTTAACACCTATGAAAAGGGATAGTTATGGCATTACAATCTGGAAGAGTCTCCCAATTAAGGACATGTAGCATATTTAAGTACTAGTTAATTAGAAAAACAAATCTCATGGCACTTTAAAGATTAACCAGTTTTATTTTATCAACTTCATAATCCATCATTCTGAAATTGTAAGAATTTTTCAAGGATGTTCTCTGCTTCCTTTTTTTGCACACCAATTATTCATGCCTAACATCTTGCTTTTTCATATTTACCATTTTCATCATTTTTCCCCAAACATTTTTTCCCAGGGAGAACAATAATTAAAAAAAAACACCCAAGAAAACTATTATCCTGCCTATTGCCATAAACCTGAACTGCTCATATCTTAAAATAGCTTAGATATTTAATTCTACCTTACCCAGAGTCCGGAAAGGTCTTTGATTTGGTGTCTGAGAAAAGAAACCAGGTTTCAGGGCATTTGTGATTATAATGTCAAAAAGGTCTGCAAAATCATTCCTACAACAACAACAACAACAACAACAACAATGAATTACATCGATATTTTCATCTGTCTGAGTAAGCACAAACAACATTTCAATTATTGTTTTCTCTTGGTGAAAACTGTGACTATATAAACCACGGATCCAGCTAAGGACTGTATGTATGCAGATATGTCTTATATGTAATTCATAATGCAATCTTACACATTTTATTTATTTACTTAGAAATTTGATTTGGCCACAAATCTTAATATATAACCCTGGGTGGCTCACAACAAGCCACAAAAAAACACATTAAAAAGAATCTCAAAAGAGTTTCTTAGGTGAGATGGGCAACCATACAAATCGAATGAATGAATGAATGAATGAATGCATACATACATACATACATACATTAAACACAATGCAAAAACAAAAACACAATTCATTACATTGTTCATTATGGTGAACAAGCATAATGTATCCACCAAGGCACCACAGCAAACTTCCAAAACAGAAATAAACCCCATTGAAATAAGCCAATTGGTATTCCAGCCAATTAACTGCACACAGGATTCGAGCCCCCATGTCAGCCATATTTTCTCGATTGGCCCTGAGGATGCCTGACAATATTGTACAATAAGCAGTATACAATGCTTCTAATCAGAAATGCTGTAAGCACAAAGATGGCAGATTTTGCAGTTACAGCCACACTGAGTGAACTGAATTACAGCAACGAACAGCAAATTCTTTGGGGATTTCCAGTATTGGGGATTTCCAGTATTCTATGTCCAAAAATTCAGAAGTGTGGAAAAAGGAAGTAAAATATGTTGCTTGAGGGCTTTCTACTCTGATATATTTCTGCTGAATCTGCTCATGAATTTACCTGGAAGTTGCAATGAAAGCAAGCAAACTAGTTCAAATATTAAATGTTTAGTCTGCCAAGAAAACATTGTGAAAGCGGCGTCCCCTCAAAGGGTCAGACATGACTTGGTGCTTGCACAGGGGACCTTTCACCTTCACAGGTTACTAATACAGCAGGAGTGAAGCTACTATCCTGTGCATCCTTCTTAGGCGTTTGTTAAGTTGGACTTACACAGAAAGGAATGAATAATTTGGTTTTAAACCTCATATTTAGTATTCAGGTATAACAGAAATTGGTATCAATTTACAATAATCATCCCATTCTAAAATGGTTCTCACACATTTGGAAGAAAAGGACTTGGCTTATTTTACTTATTGGATAGAATTCTAATCCTCTCTCTCAACAATAAGAAGTAACAGCTTCAAGTAATATTGTTAGTGGCTTCTAGCCATCTTTACTCAGGTTGAGAGATTTGGAGGAATGCTTCAAATGACTAACAGAGCATGCGGGAAGAAACATTTCACTATCATGAACTGTTTTTAACTGACACTGCTATACTACTAGCAGGCAGGAGAAATCTGAAATAACGTAACATTCTGTGGAATCATTACACTTACCCTAAGGTGTACTCGCATAACAGTCTGCAGTAGTCACAATGAGAGCTAGTAATTAATAACAGAATCTTTCCACTGTTCTTCAATCTTCTTAACCATTTTTTGACAGAATCAGGACAAGACTGTATATATTTTTCTGGGTTGCTTTTCACTTCAGGAAAATATATTCCACAGTTTTCTGAAAGATACAGAATAACCTTATGTCGAATATGGCACATGTTTTACCTGTCAACGTGTCCAAGAATTTGTGTTTAGTATTCATCTCAGCATTCACTGCATTCAAACACCACTCAATCTTAAAAATGTTTAAGTTTTTAAAAAGCAGCTGATAGAATTCCTTTGGGAAAGGTATTGAAAGGGAGCTGCCATAAATATTCTGGTGGGCATATGGAATTTGCATAACTGAGCATTCCTATGGTTTGTAACCTATTAAAGAATCTTATAAAGAAACAAGGAAATGGAATTTCAATCCACAGTTTATACTAGCAATAACTATGTCGCTGGTCACAAGTATAAAATTACAAACATATTTTCCTTAGCAAACTGAATTTAATATAGACACAGCCTCAATATTATCTGGATATTGCTCTGCTCCTCCAAAAACCTTCTAATTATTTATTTAATTCTTTATCCCACCTTTATTATTTTTATAAATAACTCAAGGCGACGAAGATACCTAATACTCCTTCCTCCTCCTATTTTCCCCACAATAACCCTGTGAGGTGAGTTGGGCTGAGAGAGAGTGACTGGCCCAAGGTCACCCAGCTGGCTTTCATGCCTAAGGCGGGACTAGAACTCACAGACTCCTGGTTTCTAGCCCAGCACTTTAACCGCTAGACCAAACTGGCTCTCTTTAGAGGAAAAACTGGAATTTTCTTAGCTATCTCTTAACTAGAAGAAACCAGCTATTTCTGGAAGCCCTGAGGTGAGCCGTGAACACCTAATCTGTCAGAAGTATGTTCTTGTACCTGCAAGTTCTCACTTCTACTTCTGAAAGAAATATGAATCTCAGGGGAGAGTAAACAGGAGGTTCTACTAGTTCCATTGCTGGCTAGGCAATGCAATGTTTTACCAATCGAAGCAAATATTGGTAGCTCAGGGTTGAACTGTGGAGTCCTTGGTGCTCTCTGAGCCTTGTTTTCTTGCAGATGTTTCATTGCCAGACTAGGCAACATCTTCAGTGTGAAGAGGGAGTGGGCCTTGCTCTCAGTTTATATACAGTAGCTTGCCCTGCTTGTGTTGGTGGGGGTGTTGTTCTCTCCTTGGGAGTTCTTTGATTGGACTGTTGTTTCCTGCTTGGTTGATGGACTGAGTTAATAGTTCCTTGATAAAGGTGTATTGTGCTGTTTGATTGTTCATCTGGTGTTAATCCTAGTGTTGATTTTTGCATATCTGGGTGTTGATTGCTGGCAAGGGAGTTTTCTAAAAAGCCAAAAGACCAGTACACTCCCTTGCCAGCAATCAATACCCAGATATGCAAAAATCAACACTAGGATTAACACCAGATGAACAATCAAACAGCACAATACACCCTAATCAAGCAACCAATTCAGTCAACCAAGTAGCAAACAACAGCCCAATCAAGGAACTCCCAAGGAGAGAACAACCTCCCTACCAACACAAGCAGGGCAAGCCATGGTATATAAACTGAGAGCAAGGCCCACTCCCTCTTTGCACTGAAGATGTTGCCTAGTCTGGCAATGAAATGTCTGCAAGAAAACAAGGCTCAGAGAGCACCAAGGACTCCACAATGCAATGTTTATATAAAAAGGAAAAGGTTTTATTTCCTATGAGTAGAATTCACCAGATCATTAGCAGAACATTACATGCTCCAGGAGTGACACAAAAGATTCAGTTATAAATACCTCAGTTTCAAAAAGTTAGTTGCTGGAATAATGTCTATTCACTGGCATGCTGCCTATGTCCTAGGATATATTGTTTCCTCTTTCTGTGTGGGACCCCATTCTGTGTGTTGACCTTTGAATCTGGGTTCTAGGATTCTCTTAATTGAGATAGAAGTTTTACTTCCATCTTTCCAAGTTCTTTTACTCTGATGCTCGCTGGATGATTCATCTTGTCATATATCTAAGTACTCAATAAGGAAGAAGACTCTGCCCAGTACAGAACAAAAAGTATGAACGTGAGATAAGTTTATAACGCTTCCTCAAAACTGAGTACTAAAAATGAATGCTCTAACTGGAATTTAATAAACAAATTTATTAAACAACATCATAAAAGAAGGCAATGTTTCAGTATTTAGCAAGTAAAAGCCCACATGAAGTAGAACGGTGAATACAGCAGTTCCTATTGACTGATCAGGTTCTTGAATCATACTTAGGCAGAATTTCCAATGGTCACCAAAGATACACACTTCTGATGGCAGCTTGCAAACCAAATCAGTTAATATTTCTATACATATTCATCTCTCCCACTAAATATCTGTGGTCAGCTTCCCAGAATCATTTAAGAAATCTTAGACATTACTTTTCCATGTGGAATGTGCACAATTCTCTTCTGTTCAAAACCAAAATAAAGATTTAAGCTTTGTGATCTTCAATTATAACATGAGAAGGAACAAAGGAATACCTGAAACTGCAATATTTGTAGCTAACAAAATGGGCTTGGCAGATGCTTCTAAACAGCACCTGGATTTAAACCACCAACTTTAACAGGACAAAACTGCTTACATCCAAAAGAATTAAATGATACAATGTGAACTTAATAGATCCAGAACTTGGGTAAAGTTTCCTTGGCTAGTCCCATCTCTTGAATTTGGAAACTAGCTCATTAAGAAACTACTTAATTTTGGTAAAGGACTCATTACAGAACCCAGTCTGTTAAATTCAGTCTGGGAAAGGAGGTATCACTGATATTTGGGAGTACCAATGAAGCTTTAACTCCCACTGTGCTGAGGCAGATCAACAGGACATTCTGTAAACAGAATAGAGGTGAGGAGAATTAGGTTTGGATTCTCCAGATGTAAATCTGTTCAGTCCTAAGACAGAACTAATTTAGCCCTATCAGCTGTGGAACAGGGGCATAATCTGAGACCCCAGGCTGCCTCTTGCCCTTAAAACCTTGGCTCCTTCCCTCAAAACTGTGGGCAAACAAAATGTTTTCATGCGATAAAAGAAGAAAATTGAAGAGTTTTCATATTAATATATCTGATTTTGTTTACACTGAATTACATTTAAATGAAATGTTGAAATGCTTGGGTTTGTCTTGGCCCCACCTACTAGTTGGGGAGTAGAATTTGTAGCACACTATTCAAAATCTAAGTCCAATCTTCAGCATGGTAGAAGTTCAGCATTCCTGAGTATGAAGAATTGGTCACTGTGAGACAGAAATCTATAAAATCCTCAGTCAGAAAAACAGATAGGAGCCATTCCTTTACAAGAGGAAAAGATTTGGAAGAGGTGGAAGATTAGGCTTATTGTTTTGCTTTATGATACTTAAGATGGTTCTGTTTTCTTCATATAGATGAAATGATAAATTGGTGGTGGATTGGCAACCTCCAAATTGCAAGTTATGCTCACAATAAATTGTTTATGAATATGCAACCTACTCCTGTCCCTCTTCCAGTCTACCTTTCTTGTTAATGTACTAGTTTCCTGTATGATGGAATCTTTTTTATTGAGAAAATTCTAATCCAAATACAGTACAAAAGGGTAAGATGAGGCGTAGTTTTTCAAAATCCAAATGCAGTCCTATGAGCTCTAATAACAACGAAACCACAGTTTCTCCAACAGAAAAGATGTTACAGTTTTATCTGGAAATGAAATTACTGTCCAGCAATCTGAGTAAGAGATCTGCCTAGTATTTATTTTGGAAACCTATAGTTTCTTGATGAAAATAATCAGATGCATCAATTATGTTTTTAAAAAAAAAACTTGTCTCAAAACTCTCATTTTTGAGGGTTTCTGTGAGCTACTCAGAAAATAAAGTAAAATGTTTTTGCTGAGATTGTATTTTTTTACTTTCCTTTAATTTGGGATTTCTAATGGATTGAAACCTAGATAAGGGGCACAATTCTACAAAGAATTATTCCAAAACCTGAGTAAGCCTGGCCTGGTAAAATGCTTGGATGAATTAAATATTGGGGAGCCCTATTAGAAATTCTTTACAGTATAGAAAAAGATGGACATAAAATGTAGTAATATAAATATATATTTTCAGCTCACTTTGACATTTCTTTTAATGAAAAGCTAAACATTGTTATAAACAAAAAAATAAATAAGAGTAATGCCAACTTCTGGCTTAGCTTATAGCCACACATTCTACATAGGGTTGTTTTTTAGAAACTGCAACTAGTCCAAAATACGCTAGTGTTTTGACTGGCTTTAAGAGAATAGAGCAAATAACACTGTTCTTACATCAGTTGCTAGTCAGTTTGTTTTTGGGTGGAAATCACAGCACTGGTTATAGCGTTTACATTCCTAAGGGCTTGGAATCAAACCACTTAAAAGGCCACTTTATTCCACATAAATCTGTCTGAGCCATAAAAATGGAAAGCTTTCTCCCTGAACTTTAAGTGTTCATATGACATACTTGAAAAAATAAAATAAAATAAAATATCCTTCCGTACTGTGAATCTCATTATTCCTGGATCAGTCTGGCATTGATTATCTCAGTGTTCAGGTACTACCTGCATTTTTCTATTTTTTTTTTTTTTTTTGCCAGATTGATCTATTTAGCCCAGTGCTTTTCAAACTTGAGAGCCAGTTTGGTGTAGTGGTGAAGGCATCAGGCTAGAAACTGGGAGTGCATGTGTTCTACTCCCACCTTAGCCACGAAGCCAGCTGGGTGACCTTGGGCCAGGCACTCCCTCACAGCCCTGGGGAAGCAGGCAATGGCAAACCACTTCCGAAATCTTGCCAAGAAAACTGCAGGGACTTGTCTAGGCAGTTGCCAGGTGTCAAAAAACAGACTTGAAGGCAATATATATATGTATATATATATTCTCAAACTTGATAACTTTAAGACATGTGGACTTCAACTCCCAGAATTTCCCAGCCAACTTGCATGTGAATTTTGATAAAAAAAAATATTTTGTGGAGAAAAGAATTGTGTGGGCAAAGGAATGTAGAAAGAACATTATTTCTAGAGAAAACCACTCATGCAGACCTTCCACACGTAAATCAGAAAACCAGATAGGTGAGGATGCTGTCCTTAGAATAATCAATCAAGCCTTAATCATGAGGCAATAGTTGTCTTGAACAGCACTTCTTCTGAGCTTTCAAATTTCTAAGCCCTTTTCAGACTTAGAAATTTGAAAGCTCAGAAGAAGTGCTGTTCAAGACAACTATTGCCTCATGATTAAGGCTTGATTGATTATTTTCAGTCTGATCTCTTCATAAAATAGTTTAAATTCTTTGGAAAGAAATGTTATAAATCTGATTCCATTGAAGCCCACAGATGATTCCTATTTACGATTCAGCATGACTTTTCTATATCATTCAACTCCCTTTGGAAAAAGTTACCTCATGTCTGAAGGGATTGGCCATGCCAAGAGCATGACTGTTGCAACAGAAGGAGGAAGAAGCACACATGCAAAATGCAAAGCCAGAGTTCTAGGCAGCGCTGGCTGCAAGAGCCATTGCTGCTGCCAATAGCTCTGCAATAGGAAATGGGGACCATCTGGCAGAAGCTCCAAACTGGGCACTCTAACAAGCACAGCAAAAATGAGTAAGCACTAAAGGCTGATGGGCTGCAAGATGTTCCAAAGATTCCTTTGCTCAGGCATTTGTCTGGTGGGTAGACATTTATACCATTTTCATTCTAGGCCTGGAAACCAAATGCCAAATATTCCTATGAATGCCTCCTTCTATTTCACTTTTTCAACACATCTCTGCTATTTATTACTTCTAGTACTAAAACAAGGAGCAGCAACAAACAGCCGATATTTGGCAGCCAAGGCAAACAAAGTGGGATGTGAGCCAAATCAAGGAAACAGGGATGACTTCAGAAGGACAAAATCCTAGAGGGAGGGGAGGAGGGGAACAGGGACAGAGACAACATCCTTGCAAATATTTTGATGCATTCAATGTATGTTTCAAGAACATTTTTACCATGGGAATTTCACAAAACCATCACTACGTTTTGCAAAAAATGAACAAAACCCACCACCACCACCAAACAACAACAAAAAGAAAAACCACCCCAAATCTCCGCAGCTTTGAATACTTTCTTTGGCATTTACCTCCCTCCCTTGCCTGAACTTACTACCTATAAAGCCTTGTATAGCATAGGGCCTGGATACCCGAGAGACTGCTCGTCTCCAACTGTTTCTGCCTGCCCAGTATGTTCCAGCAGAGTGGTGCACTCCCGGTCCCCTCCATTAAACACTGCCATCTTGTGGGATCAAGGAAGCGTGCCTTCTCTGTGTTGGTCCCCACTGCTGGAACAGCATCCCCCAGAGATAAGGATGGCACCCTCTCTCCTGGGGTTCCAAAAAGCTTTGGAAACCTGCCTTTGGTCCCAGGCCTGGGGTTGATGTTCATTATTTGTTCAGCAGCCCCTGTTTTGTTGATTTTGTTGTTTATTAATTCATATTAGTTTGGGCTGCCTGATTGATTTAATGTTTTTAGCTGTTTTATGTTTTTTTTTCCTAGTCCAGTGGAGTTGGGCAGTCAATAAATTTAAATAAATTTATTTAAATAAATAGAAATAAATGAACGAATAAATAAATAAAAACTGTTTTTATTTTATTTTATTTTACTTTAAAAAGGTAATGTAGGATTTTGCAGCCAGAACTGCTGAAATCCTATTTAGAACTAATTGAATCCGGCACATTATTCGGTTAGCAGGACAGGAACTAGAGCCCAAATCCTAAGGTGTGCCTTAATCTTTCTTCCCACATTATAGTCATGAAAATATCTTTTTCCTGCCCAGATATTCATCTCCTGGGGCATGAATTCTTTACCATCCTGACTACCACAAAATTGATAACATGATAGAATTGTGTTACACTGATTTTCCTGAATTAATACAAGTAGCTACTCTTCTGACATCATCATCATCATCATCATCATCATCATCATCATCATCATCATCAAACTAATGAGGCTATCACTGATTTTTTCCCCTCCCAATTCAAACTATAGATTTGAGTGTGGGACATCGCAGAACGATATGATCTTGATAGGGATTTAGAGAGAGAGAAAGCATTTACAATGTTTTAGACTACGTTCATTATTGTCATGACCCCGTTGCAAGGCACAAAGAGCCTCACAACGTGGATCATGATCATTAAGAGAGAGAGGAAGGAGATAATTAAATCAGCGCTTAAACCAAGCACCCAAAGCACCCACACCCATGGAATCATATGCAGCTGAATAGAAGGACTTCAGATAAGCAGTGATAAGCCGCACCTGGTGCCCTGGAGGACACGCCTGACCCAAGAGGACAAGGACAGCCACTGGGAAAACGCCCACACAGCCATCAAGAAACCCATCAAGGGGGATTGGGGACAATGAAGGGTGGAGGAGCACGGGACCCCGCAAGAGGGTATATACAGGGCACCTCACCACCGCACCCCCGTTCCCGTTTTTCTTTCTGTCAGAACCGTTTCAATAAACCAGAAATCCTTAATCCCTATTAAGTGAGTCCGTGTCTTATTCGGAGCGAGGCTGACCCTGACAATTATTTATTATTATTTATATATTTAAAACAAGGTCTGTTTACCATTAGCATCAATAGTTTTTAAGAAACAGTACAGGTGTAATGAATGCCTATTCCACAAATATTCTCAGACTCATGAGGTGAAATAAATCTGGTTTATTATAGAATAGAATGCAAATACAAAGAAAGCTGAGAATGAGAAAAGCGTGCCTAAAATCAAACTAAAATAACCCCCGATACAAATGAAGTCCCACCCCCCCTGCAATCGTCTCAGATTCACAATCACAGGTGCTCCTAACGAGTTCTGCTGATCAACGGGGAAAAGACCTTGAACAGAGAAGATAACCCAAACACATTCCATCTTAACAAACACAGAGAGCTTGGTACAAGGTCCCTCAGCAGCTCCCTCCCAACCAGAAACGCGCGTCAGCGCCCTGGCATGCGAACCGTTACGATGTACAATGCACATTGAAACAGTGAACATGACAACAGGTAGCCCTCAGTTAACAATGGTAATTGGGACCAGGAACTCAGCCGTTAAGTGATGAAGTCATAAAACCCAACATCATGTGACTGCACTGATTTATGACAGCAATTCCAGTTGCAGTCATTAAGTGAATCCCACGCAGTCATTAGGTGTGATGTCATATGATCACTATTTACGACCTCCTGCAGGCTTCCCCATTGACTTTGTTTGTCAGAAGCCGGCAGTGAAGGTCGCAAATGGCGATCATGTGACTGCGGGATGCTGCGACTGTAGTAAGTACAAGCTGGTTGCTAAGTACCTGAATTGCGATCACATGACCATTGGGACGCTATGGCCACAACTTCGAGGACTGGGTGTAAGTATCCTCATTCAGCACTGTCGTAACTTTGACCGGTCGCTAAATGAATGGTCATTAACAGAAAACTACCTGTACTACTTTCAGAGATTTCAGTTAATGGTATAAAATCAGCCTGAAGTGGTCTATTTCTTAATCAAGAATTTGCTACTTGGTTACATTTAAAGAAAGACATTAAATGTTTGTATGGTTTGTCAGAGGAAAAATAGTTCAAAGAGAGAATTATTCCAGAATATAAGCAAAACAGTGACTCATACACCAATAGTTGAAATGTTTACAGCTACAATTTGGTGACTTTTAAACTTCCCATAAGTATGTCTCTTGAAGCAAAGGTTTCTGTTGAGGACTTAAATCTTCACCAACAAAACCAGAAACTGTATTGGCTGTGCAATTTTTCTTGGCTTATCTGAGAAGTCACTTTCCCAGAATACTTATCTGAGAAGTCACAATCCCAGAACACTTTCAAATGTCACTGAATATATACATTTCTACCATTTCCCCATTCTACAGTCAACTGAAACCCTGCTGCAGCCAACAAAATACCAATTAATTCCTTCTTTGGTAAGAGAGTTCGGTTCTTTATTCATACAATTTAATAAGGTTCCCTTGGTTTATGCTAATCTATGTATAGGAATAGCTTCATTAAAAAAATTCCAGGCTGGCATGCCTAGATTTCAAAGTAGTTTCAACCGTTATTCCATATTTTGTTCCAGATACTGATTCTTTAAAATTTACTAGCACTGATTATATATTTACTACCTTACTGCAATAGTAAGAATCTAGAATTATGAATAAGAATCCCTATCATTGTCAGTGGTTCTTTCTCAGTTTCAGCTTAATTCCTATTAGTTCAGAAATAAGGCTTACTGAAGTTAGTGGCATCTGTTTACATATAAGTATATAAAGAAGGCACCTTTGGAGTGTTATTTTTCTTCACGTCCACTGTGAAACAAATCTCACTGAGTCCAATGAGGTTATTCAGAGGGTATAGAATTGCAATCTAATTTATTCATTTGTCTAATCACAGATCTGAAAAAAGATATGTATGCAGAAATACTAATATTGCCCACCATATAAATTGTAAATATGACAGCTTATCTTCATTATTTTTAAACAATTACTATTTTATACAATTCTATCGTTTCAAATTATTGCACTGACAGAGTCATTTTTAAGCCTATTAGTTTTATTCTTCTTCGTTTTGCCCATAAAGAGCTTTATAATTATCAACTTTTAAAATGAGAGTTCGGATACTGGGAAGATAGCCTATTTTTTCCAAGGATTCACTTATAATAATTTATTTCCCCTTTCTGGATATTTTGGCTCCATTAAGGTGTAACAACATTCCTCAGTGAGACTGACTGCTCTTTCACCTCGTTCACACACAAGTGGAGGAATTTGAAATTTCTATAAAACTATGATATGGTACTAACTCAGATCACATTTGGGTGGTCTATAATGTTTGCACAAAGCAATTATATTCAGACCAAGCATGAATCTTTGGTTAGCCCCAAACTGCCAATTAATATTTCAAATTATTGTCTCTCATGGGAAGAAAGGGAACAGGAGATGAAGCCAATGAATTTGTCATTATATTGTCTTGTAGTAAGTTATGGTTTATTGTTCCAATTATGAATTACATCTGAATAAAGATGTCAAATCATCTGGATTTCTAAGGATGGACAAGACAAAATGGTCCAGCTGATGATTTCCTAACAATTTGTAAGACATCTATCTCCCTATCTATCTTTTATACAGTAAAAATGTTGGATGTATTAGTTTGCCTAAATGAAATGATAGCATGTGTATGAAAAAGTAATCCTATGTAACAAATTAAAAAGGATTAGAAATTTAAACTCCAAAATCTTGTTTAGCCATAACAAATTCAAAGAACCTGATAATTCCATACCTTTCCCACTGACAGCCATCAATGTTATTTTCTTCTCTAATAACAGATTCTTCTTTACTTAATAATGTTGACCCCAAGCCTTCCCAATGAGATTAATTCACTGATGAGAAAATAGCTGCTTCAATGATGTGTCCAAAATTAAAAGGAAATATTAATTGGTACATTATTTTGACTTCATTTATGTATGAACTTCTGCTGTTGCCTTCTATGGTATCTCCTCTTGAATGAGTGAAAGTAACTCTTTGGATATGAGAAAGAGAACCAAAAAATCAGCAAAAAGCTATCTCTATCTATCTATCTATCTATCTATCTATCTATCTATCTATCTTATATCGCCCATCTCAGAAGCACAATGCTGGATGGCGTACAATAAAACAACCAGTTAAAACAAATATATTTGCTTCAGGCAGAAGAGTGAGAACAGCCCAAGGAGAGACTGAACCCAGGAGATGCCATCCTGTGAATTACACTTTCTGCTTATCGGAATGCCTCTGAGATATACTTTTAGATTTTTCTAATGAACATAACCTGGTAGGTCTGTTACTGCAATTCTAATCTCCAAAATTAAACACTCTGTGCACCAGACAGGAGGAGGACAATAACTACTTATAGAACAAAGAGATAAATCTTTACTTGTTGCCACCTTCCCCTTTGTCACTCCTGTCCAGCGGGTTCTAGCCTAAAGTAAGATTCCAAGAAAACCAGACAATGTAGATCTAGCTGTCCTATTCTTCTCTCCTCCATATTTAAAGCACTACAACAAGGGGTAAAATACATACGTACATACACAAGTTTATTCCCTAGGCCCCTCCCCTGCCTATAATTGTATGAGGGGAAAATTACCTTCAGGGGCAAAAATTTTATTTATTTATTTTATAAATTTATTCACCGCCCATCTCTCCCCTACATGGGGACTCTGGGCAGCTTACAATAAAACAGGATTAAAATTCAAAACCATTACAATACAAAATACAGTAAAAATACAAATATAATAAAATCTACATGGCAAAAAGATCTTAATCCATCCTTGAGTGTAACAGGCCCCTCAGAATCACTTTACGGCACTAGCCATCCCCAGGTGTAATTATTCCCCCTCCCATTCCAAGCCCGCAGACAAAACCAGGTCTTTAATCTTTTGCAAAAGTCCAGGAGCGAGGGGGCCTGTCTCACCTCTGGGGGAAGGATGTTCCAAAGGGCGGGAGCTACAGCAGAGAAGGCACGCTTCCGAGACCCCGCTAGATGGAATTCTTTCATAGATGGGGTCTGTAACATGCCCTCCCTGCATGACCAGATGGGGCGGGTTGATGTAATAGGGATGAGACAGTCCCTCAGATATCCTGGTCCCATGCCATGTAGGGCTTTAAAAGTGATGACCAACACCTTGAATTGGACCCGGAAGCATACTGGGACCCAGTGCAGCTCACGCAACAAGGCTGTTACATGAACAAATCTTGGGACACCCAAGATTGTCTGCGCGGCCGCATTCTGGACCAGCTGGAGCTTCTGGATATTCTTCAAGGGTAGCCCCATGTAGAGGGCATTACAGTAGACTATATGGAAGATGACCAGGGCATGAGTGACCTTTCGTAGGGCCTCTCGGTCCAGGAGCACAACACGAAGTTGCGCAAAGGCCCTCCTGGCCACAACTGCCACCTGCTCTTTGAGCAGGAGTTGTGAGTCCAAGTTATGCACTGGGTCTGTCTGGGGCAGTGCAACCCCATCCAGCACTAAAGATGACAAGTTCCTGGCACGCGAGGTGCCGTTAATCCACAGCCACTCCATCTTCCCTGGGTTCAGTTGAAGCCTGTTGTTCCCCATCCAGGCCCCCACAGCCCCCAGACACTCGGAAAGGGTAGTCACGGCATCACTTACTTCACCCGGGATGGAGATATACAATTGAGTATCATCAGCATACTGATTATACCTCATCCCATAGTGATGGATGATCTCGCCCAGCGGTCTCATGTAGATGTTAAAAAGGAGAGGGGAGAGTACTGATCCCTGCGGCACCCCACAAAGGAGCTGTGGTGTCATGAGTAAGGATGGCGAGCAGGGGGCTCCCATCCAGACTGTCAAGCGCATGCGTAGCACTGATGAATTGTTCAGCCATTCAAAGAGACACAGATCGGGACCGCCTTAACCCTTGGGGGTTATATGTCTGGGTTTTTCCCACGCTTCTTCAGTTTGTTAGGATTCCTGTTAAGTACTAGCAATAAATATTAGAGACCTGTTCATTGTCTCAGTGTGTTTCCTGGTTGTTAGGACATCAATCCTAACAAACTCCTACTCCCATCGAAAGAGGGAGGAACAAGCAATTAAGGAGATACGTTTAGAAATGTCTTCAGAAAACCAAGAAATGCGGCTCGCCATCCAACAATTAGCAGCAGCCCTACAACAACACCAGCAACAAGTAGATCTCCAGATCAACACATTACAAGCTGCCATGCTACAGCAGTTACAACAACCAGCTCCGATTAACCCACAACCGGCACCAGCAGCAGCAGCAGCAGTAGCTCCACCAGTAATGTTGAGATCCCAGGGCAGTCTACCAGAGAAATTTGGAGGAGAAGCAGGACAGCTGAGAATCTTTCTCACACAGTGTACTATGTTCTTCGATAGCAGACCCGCAGTTTCCCACAGACAGAACCAGAGTCACTTTCATCCTAGGCCTGCTGAAGGGACCAGCTGCCAAATGGGCTATTCCCATGGTGGAGAACAACGACCCGATTCTCAACGACTACCAGAACTTTTTGGCAGGGTTCCGAGCACACTTTGACGACCCCATCAGAGAAGCCACGGCCAGCCGGGAAATTCGGAGGCTCAAGCAAGGTAACAAGAGGGTGGGACTCTACATTGCTGATTTCAAGTTGTTAGCAGGAGATCTGGACTGGAATGAGAGTGCATTAAAAGACCAATTCAAACAGGGGCTGGATGAGGAAATTAAGAATGAATTGGTGCGCCAGGGAACACCAGCTACGTTAGAAGCCCTATATCAGTTATCGGTGGTCATAGATGCCAGGCTAGAGGAGCTTAGGCAGATGCAACCGGGGAGAAGCAAGACCCTCAGAGCGTTTTCAGGATTTCCAGCTCTCTCTGTAGCATCCTCTCACTCAGCACAAGAGGAGCCAATGCAGATTGGGGCAAGCAGGAGACTGATTTCCGAGACTGAGAGGCAGAGAAGGAGAGAGAGAGCCCTGTGTTTCTACTGCGGAGCCCAGGGGCACATGGTGAGAGCTTGCCCAGCGAGAGGCCAAGCAGCTGCAGTAAGAGTCCCAAGGCAAGCAGCTGAAACAGGGACCAGCGCCGCCTCTACTCCCAACCAGGGAAACTCCAGTGGTCTCCCTCCACAGAGCTCAGCAGGGAGACCATAAATCAATTACGGAGGGCTCATTCCGAAGATTCCAGGCAAGCCTTTTACTACTTACCAGTAATAATCCATGACAACCCACAGCACCAGGTCAAGCTAGAGGCCCTCGTGGATTCTGGAGCTTCAACTAATTTTATTGATGCGCAGACCGTACAAGACTGCAACATCCCGACCAGAGAATTACCATGCCCCATAGAAGTGGAGACCATTGACGGCCAGCCACTCAAAGCAGGGCCGATTAGAAGGCTCACAGAACCGGTGCAACTGACAGTGGGAGACCACACTGAGTGGATCCAGCTTTATGTTACTGCATCGCTAAATGTGCCGGTAATCCTAGGCACGCCTTGGCTGAGGATCCACAACCCGTTGATGAACTGGACTACAGGAGCAATCTCCTTCCCAGCTAAGGAATGCCAGCACCACAAGATTCAAGCCGCTCCACGCTCTCCAGCAACCAACGCAGTCATAGTAGCAGGGGGAGTCCACTTGCCAGCCAAGTATGCAGATTTTGCAGACGTTTTCAGCGAGCAAGAGGCCACAGCACTACCCCCCCATAGGGACTGTGACTGCACCATTGAGTTGATACCAGGAGCCAAGATTCCAGCAAGGAAACAATATCCCATGTCCCCCAAGGAGTTAGCCACCTAGGTAGGATTACTTGGATTCCAATCTCCAAAAGGGTTTCATCCGACCATCTACGTCCCCAGCGTCTGCTCCTACCTTCTTCGTACCAAAGAAGCCTGACCCGTTGGCACCTGCAACCCAGGAGACACCCATGAGAGTGGTCCACGACTTCAGTTTTTTAAATAAACAAACAAAGAGAGAATCCTATCCTCTGCCCTTAATCTCGGATCTGCTAGATCGCTTACAGAAGGCACGCATTTTTACCAGGTTGGATCTCAGGAGTGCGTACAATCTGATCCGGGTGAAAGAGGGGCACGAATACCTGACTGCCTTCGACACCAGGTTTGGAAAATTTGAGTACCTTGTTATGCCCTTTGGCTTGTCTAATGCAGGAGCCATATTTTCCAGATTTATGAATCACGTTTTTGCTGATTTACTAGATAAGTATATGGTCGTTTACCTAGATGACATATTAATTTTCTCTGAGGATGCCACAACTCACGTAACCCATGTACGTAATGTTTTGCAAAGACTAAGAGAGAACAGGCTGTTCGCCAAGCTAGAGAAGTGTGCCTTTGATTTAACTGAAGTACATTTCCTGGGCTATATAGTATCCACAGAAGGCATATCCATGGATCCTGCTAAGGTCCAGGCAATTCTCTCTTGGCCACCTCCCCGAAATGTTAAAGATATACAAAGATGGTTAGGATTTTCGAATTTTTATCGTCGTTTCATAAAAAACTACAGTGACCGTACCAGACCATTTACACAGCTCTTGAAGAAAGGCTCAAAATTCATATGGGGGGAGAGGGAGCAAGCAGCGTTCCAGGAATTGAAGCAGCTTTTTGCTTCCCAACCGCTCTTAAGGCACCCTGACCCCACGAAGCCATTCATAATGTATTCAGATGCTTCAGATGTTGCCATTGGGGCAGTGTTATTGCAATATACAAACAAGGCAGAGAATACATTGCTTCCTTGTGCCTTTTTTTCATGCCTACTCTCACCAGCAGAGAGGAACTATGATGTTTTTAACAGAGAGTTGCTGGCAATTAAAGCAGCATTCCAAGAGTGGAGGCACTGGCTAGAAGGGGCGACCTTTTCTGTGAAAGTTTGCACCGATCACAAGAATTTACAGCTTCTACAGAACACCAGATCCCTCACCCCACGCCAGATCAGATGGAGCCAGTTTTTCTCCCGTTTCAATTTTGTTATTTCTTATGTGCCTGGGGCGCAAAACTGCTTGGCAGACGCCCTGTCTCGATCCTTTCAGGCAAAACCCCCCACTCACCAGGAAGTACAGGCTGCTATATTACAACCTCACAACTTTGATCAGTCGATGAGGGGGAGCCAAGCAGAGATTTTAGCAGCAGGCAGACAAGCAGAGGACCTATTTTCAAGAGCCAGAGCTCAGCAGCAACAGGACCTGTATGCCAGGGCCAGGATGGATGACCTCCAGAGGGCCCCGTAAGACACTGCCTCCCCATTCAATGTGGAGGCAGGAATCCTCTGGCATAGTGGGCGATTGTATATTCCCCCTTCATTGAGGGAAGAAGTACTGAGACTGTGTCGTGACCACCAAACGGCAGGCCACGGAGGCGTTTTCAAAACTCTCCATAGAGCTCTGAGAGACTACTGGTGGCCTAAGATGGTTGCAGATGTTAAGGGGTACGTTGCTTCTTGTCACACCTGCAGACGAGCCAAGCCTCTCCCAGGGAAGCCCACAGGACTCTTGCAACCCCTACCCACCCCCAGTAGGCCTTGGGATATGATCTCCATGGATTTCATCACTGATTTACCCCCGGTCCAGGGCCTGACTTCCATACTGGTGGTGGTGGACCTTTTCACAAAGATGGCACATTTTATTCCTTGCAAGGGCCTCCCATCTGCCCCAGCCACAGCGCAGTTGTTCATAGACCACGTTTTTAGGTATAGAGGCATGGTGAATCACTTGGTGAGTGACAGAGGCCCACAGTTCACTTCCAGGTTCTGGAGGGCCCTTTTCCAGTCATTAGGGGTCCAGATCCACCTGTCATCAGCACATCATCCTGCCAGTAATGGGCAAGCCGAAAAAATTAACCAGTGGTTACAGCAGTATCTCAGGTGTTACACCACTTATCGGCAGGACAATTGGCCAGCCCTGCTGCCCATGGCAGAATTTACTTATAACAACTCTGTGCAGTCGTCTACCCAGATGTCTCCGTTCCAAGCACTCTACGGAGTTAACCCTCAGGTGTTGCCCACCTCCTCCCAGCAGGGAGCTGTTCCAGCCGCAGCTGATTTTCTTAAAGAGCAACAAGCCGCACAGGAGTTGTTAAAGGAGCAGCTGAACAGGGCAAAGAGTGCTTACAAGAGGGCGGCTGATGCTCACAGGCAGGAGGGGCCAGCGATTGCAGTAGGAGACAAAGTGTGGCTCTCTACCAAGTTTTTGATCTCTACCAGACCCTCCAAGAAATTGGACTCTAAGTTTGTCGGCCCTTTCACTGTGGTGCAGCAGATAAATCCAGTAGCTTATTGTTTACAGCTCCCACCATCCATGAAGGTCCATCCCGTGTTTCACAGAGCCTTGCTAGCCAAAGACCCTCCCCCAAGTAACTTGCGATCGCAACTGCCCCCCCCACCTCCAGTAATTGTGGAGGGAGAGGAAGAGTACGAAGTGGAGGAAATTCTGGACTCTAGGAGGAGGGGAAGGGGCATCCAATATTTCATACACTGGAAAGGGTACCCTGAGGAAGAGCGCACGTGGGAGAATGCCAGAGATGTACATGCTCCAGCACTGGTTCATCGATTCCATCAGCTTTTCCCTCACAAACCCAAGCCTCGCATTTTACCCGAGATTCCTCTTTCGCCTGAGCAGGCCGAAGAAGCCCAAGCTGAGGAGTTTGTGAGTGTGTATTTCCCCCCGCCCCCGCCTGAAGCCTCGACTCCAGTTACAGAGGAGGTGGGGGAACCACAGCCCTCTACCTCGGGCTTGCATTTCCCAGGGGGGAGGGGGACTGACCCTGCTAACTCTCTAGATGTTTTCCAGCAGCAGCCACCTGGCCCGGAGGCGTTATCGGATTGGGAGGGCAGCACTGCTTCGTCCTTGGAGGAGTTCTCCTTTGAAGACTTGCCTTCCTTGCCCAGTTCCCATGGGACTTTAGAAGCAGACGGCACATCTTATCAAGACTCTGGAGGGGAGGGGGCTGAAATGGAATGTCAATCTGGAGGGGAGGGTGATGTCATGAGTAAGGATGGCGAGCAGGGGGCTCCCATCCAGACTGTCAAGCGCATGCGTAGCACTGATGAATTGTTCAGCCATTCGAAGAGACACAGATCGGGACCGCCTTAACCCTTGGGGGTTATATGTCTGGGTTTTCCTCACGCTTCTTCAGTTTTTTAGGATTCCTGTTAAGTACTAGCAATAAATATTAGAGACCTGTTCATTGTCTCAGTGTGTTTCCTGGTTGTTAGGACACGTGGGGCCGATCTCTCCTCCCCTATCAACACCGACTGGGACCGGCCCTGGAGGAAGGAGGCGAACCAGCGCAAGACTACGCTCCCCACCCCCATCTCCCTGAGCCGACCCAGAAAGATACCATGGTCGATGGTATCGAAAAATCAGAGTTCACTGAGTCTGAGCTCCTTCCTTCCCTCCTGAACTTATATGGCTGCCTATCTCATATAATGATCTTAGGCAGCTCACAACTATTAAAAACAGGAATAAAAACAAAACCATCCTTCCCAGTAGGCACCAAGCCAAATATTCCCAGCTCAAATTCCATCCTAGCCCAACGCTTGGGGGAAGAGCCAGTCTTCATGGCCTTCTAGAGCGTTAAAAGGGAAGGGATCCCTTGAATCTCAGGTGGGAATGCAGGGATTGCTATTGCTAAGTGATGCAGACTTGCTTTATGACCACATCGCTTAGCAACAGAAATTCCAGTCCCAATTGCCGCCATAAGTTGAGGACTACTTGTATACTGTTGTCTCTACTGAAAACCTGGATTGTAAGTGCCGAAAAAGCAACAGTTATTGATTATGCAGAACTCATAAAAACACAATTAAGGAAAGCAGAAATTGGAATGGTTTTTTCCTCTTTTTTCAGGAAAGGATTTGTGGCAACATAGTTTGTGTCTTATGCAACCTGGTGAACCACAGAAGAAGTTGAGCAATAGTAGCCTTGGTGAAATCTAAGGCTATTAAATGGATATTAAAATACTAAAGCACTGCAACTCACTGAACTCCCAGGGTGTTGCAAAATAAGCTTAATATATTGCAAATGCAAAACTGTTTCAAACGGAAACAAAATGAAATGCTTATGATCAAGACAGGAACAGAAAGGCAGCTTTTTTGCAACACTCATCTGCATTTCAAACTGTTGATGTTGTTGTTCATCATTAGTCCCTGAAAACCAGTGCAGCATATTGCAGACATAAAAGTATTACTTTACAAAAAGAGTGAATACTGATATTATCAATCAGTGTTCTCTTTTCTTTGGAGAGAGAGTTAAAATGGAAAATGAACTCACCTGGCAAAACAAAATACATGCCACATGAGCTCCAAAAATGTCTTTGAAATGTACTTCCTGCATTATCCATTTGGTCCCATTTTCAAGTGGAAATGTCTTTTTCCTCTATCTCTGTTTGAAGGTTTGCCTTTTAATAGCTACATTACAGACGGAAAGGGGAGCTGAATCTCTCAGGCTGTTGAGTCTGTTTATGACATAAGGCCTTCTGAATTGAGATGAGAAAAGGATACTTCAAAATAATTTAAAAATGGATTCCTTTACATGTTTATTCTCTCACTAAAATATGTGTTTTACTGCCATCTTGTGACACTGTCCTGAATTCACTAAATATTTTGAGGACTATGTAACTAGTCTGGACTGGTGTTAACAGATCACTGCAGTAATTTACAAGCAGAATTGCAGCTGACTTTCCATACGTTTAAGGTTATTGCACTTGTTATCTGTATCAAGCCTGAGGTGCTAACGTGGCTTCTGTGGATCAGAAAGGAAAACATCCATTTAATCTAAGCAGCCATTTGGGAAAAAAGAAGCTGGAGGATTCTTAAATGTAAAAGTAATTTGTTTTAGTATCAAATGCTCAGTCATTTAAGCATGATTGTTCATTATGCCAATATAATTAAGAAGAACATTGTTTATTGCTTTGCACTGACAGTGTAGATTTAAAATAGTTAATGAGGGAAAAAGTTCAGCATACAACACTTCAATTTTTTTAAAGACCCAAGAAAATTTTACTGATTAAAAGATCAATTTAGAAAATCATGAATCATGATTTTTTTCTCTTTCTCTTTCCTCTTTTTTCAACATTTATAAATAACAATAAATAACAATACAGTGGGGACCTTAGCATTAAGTATTAAGCTCCAAGTTAAAAACCTTTCTCATATTATAAAATAATGCAGTGCATTTTGCAACTGTTTATCAATGTTATACTTAGCCTTAATTCTACAATTTAAGCAACCTTACCTTCATTAACATTTTAGAAATTAGATTTCACATTGATATAAACGTGATATAAACATATTTTCTCTCCCTCATCTTTAAACGTTCAATTTATCTAGATCATTACTGTGTTAACAATTTCTATTTCTATTGTATGAATACCACTGTACTCAGCTATCATCAGTATTTCATAATATATTATTCACATTTTATAATGCAATAAAACGATTAACTTGGGGAAAATATTTATAACATGGTAACACGGCAAAGATCCCTATGAATGTGCACTGAAGGGCTTGATGGGCTTGTTCAGAAGCCCTCTCCTAACAATTTCTCCTGCCAAACCAAGCTTCTTGAAAAAAACTGAACACTGCTAAGGCAAACCACTTGTGGAATTGGGTGACCCTCCTGAGGCTTTATACAAGAAGAAAAAAGGCTGAACTTCACTGGGAAAATGGGAAAAATAAAAAAGGGATGACAACATTATGCAGCTCTTCTATAAACTGGGAGTAAAGCAGGCATAGCAATTCCATGCTAAGTGTTTCAAGTATTGTACTTTCATGACACTTTGCACTTGTGATTTCTGTGTTAAGGATCCTTTGAGTTCCCCCAAGGAAATACCCCTCAGAATTCCTTGAATTTTGTCCTCTATGGAAGATTCTGGAAATACTAAAGATAGTGCTGGCCCAAGGCTATATGGCACCCCTAGACCACATTGACTGATGTGCCACCTCCCTCAGATGCAAAGATTTTCTTTTTTAGAATGATTTGGAGAAGGGGCAGCCTTGGTACCCTATGCCAGTGCCTACCTGGCCTTAGTCTAAAGCCAGCCCTGATTAAAGATCACATATTTTGTTAGTGTGGGTTTCCACATAAGTTGAACCCCAGCAAGCCTTGTTAGGGTTCACCCTTATGTAGGAACGAGGTTGATGGGTCTTAGACCAGACATTTGTGTACTTCTGAGGAACTAGAAAGTTTATCTGAACCCACTGATTGATAAGCTTCAGAAAAACTCCAGAATTATTCATAACATACTTAGAAAATCCCTGTTTCAGAGCAAACAACATGAAAAGCACTTCTCATCATTTAAGAAGCCACTGAGAGCACTGAGAGTGAGACTTCCAAAAAATGACCCCATGTTGTAGTTTTTAATGTTTTTAATGTGACAGTACGGGGAGACTATTACATATAATGGAAATAATCATATTTATTGCATTTAATATAATTTTAATTAAATTAAACCAAATCAAATTGAATTGAACCTAACTCTATTTTACTGGCCACTTTTAGAATACAGCCCTTGGAATAAAAGCCACTCAATGCTAGGTAATCTTTTTGGCCACAAGACAAAACAAGATAAAACAAAGCAAAATACATAAATTGGAATTCAACTGATATGTAATAAAATACTGGGAAGTAAGCCTTTAAAAGCAGTATTATCTAGTAACTGCAAGCAAAAGAAATCACCGTAAAAGTGAGCAGGGCTGTATTCCTTTGTTGACAGGTCCTCCTGGAAAGGCTTAGAAATATTTCTTGGCTTACTATTATACCCTACTGTTATCTGTCTATGTTGGAAGCTGTATTTAGTCATTTAAATAAAAGTAATAGTACAAAAACTACTATACAGTAATTTGAAAATCATTTTTCACACTTTAGGAGAAGAGTCTATTGTTGCAGCTTTCCTAAACTACTGCAAAGTTTTAAAGGTTTCCCTCCGAAGTACTCCATAAGGTCTAACAGAATGAAAGAGAGTTACTGGACAAGATGAATTCTTTTTCAAGTTCTTTGGCTTTTAACATAGAGATCTGCAGAAACATTGTAAAGCTTGGATAGCCTTCAGAGAGTGACTGACCCAGAGTTACACCGTGGGCTTCCAAGCCTATGATAGGACCAAAACTTAAAGTTTTCTGGCTTCTAATCCAGTGCCTTAACAACTTGACCAAACTGGCTCTTTTGGATGGCCCTCTACTGATTCATTACCATCATCTCTTCCTACTGTTCATGCTGGATGTTGGAAGTTGGTGATGAAAGTTGGAGTTCAATAGCTGTAGATGCTCATGGCTTTAAATAAATAGATCTTGTTTTCTACTTTAATTAGACTAATTATTAGAACCACCCCATGCAGCCTTCACCAACAAATACAGATAGTACATTAAACATTGATGCTATGTGTCAGTGATACTGCTATTACTGTTGTTGATTATGTTGATGATAATAATGACAATATACTATTTAAGTAAAATATTCTACTGTCTCTGTTTAGAGATGCTGTTACTGCATGCTCTGAATTGGAATTTATTTATGACCCTTGTGTAATGGTTGCCTACTCCAAAATATTCAGTCTCACAAGCCAGAGCTTAAAGATAAGTGATTTATTAAAAGAATAGTATGCAAATACAGAGAAAGCTGAGAATGAGCAAAAGCGTGCCAAATACAAACTAAAAACCCTTGCTTCAAAACCAGTCCCGCTCTTACCCCCTCTTAGCAACCACCCCCTCCCAGGTGCTAGCGACCCTTACCCACATCGGCCTGAGAAAGTAACCTTGAACAGAGTTACAAACCCAAACATACATTCCTAAGCAGCAAGATAAGAAACAAAGAGAAACGGAAAAGTACCAGCAAGCCTGCAATACACGGATCAGAGGTGTGACATGTAAAACGTTAGGATGTTAACAGAACGTTGAAACGGTGAACATGAACCTTGTGGGATATCAGAAAAGTACAATTTGAAATTGGACAAATGATGGAAGCCTTTGGTAATTTCCATATATTTTATAAAAGTTTTGTAGAAAGGCTACTGAAGCTATTTGTCTTAGTACCTATGCAATCTTGCAGTTTTAACAAATAACACTGTTTAGTATGCGTTAGACTTCATTTTTATATACGATATATTAGCACTCAGATTTGTGTCCTTCTAAGTTACTTGCAAGTCAGCCCAACTTTTTTCAGATCTGATTCTTGGGTACCACCAGAGGGCGCAAGCCACATATAAGGAGGTCTACATGAATGAATGAATGAATGAATGAATATATATATATATATATATGTGTGTGTGTGTGTGTGTGTGTGTGTGTGTGTATGTATGTATGTATGTATGTATGTATATATGTATATATATGTATATATTTCTAATACAGCTTCCAGTCATTCGTTTTCTGACCCAAATATCTACCCAGAATTACATATGTGTATAGAATTGGCAGCTTTTAATATCATCTGCTGCTCTTTCACATTTTTTTTTCTTTTTGACATTCTCATTTAGGACAAAATGAGTTTCAAGCCAAACTTCAAATAGCCTAATGTATGCCCAATTGTTATATAACACTTTCCTAAATAAATTAAAAATCCCTCACATTATTGATGCAATGTCACATTATTGATGCAACATTGCAATGAGCTATGAACTGTGATAGAGTGGTTGTCGTAAATCAGTGCCAGGGGATACACAACACTCAATTTTGATGGATTCTTTGCACTAAGGTACATATACACAGCCATAAACAGGGCTGCCCTTCAATAAACACAGGATCAAAAATAAAACTGCATGCCCAAAACATGTTTTGGTAAAACCCAATGGAATTAAAGTAATTTATTAGTTATTATGGATTGCAGTGATGTATATACCATTCTTAATGGGAATGGCTTCAGCAAAGGATCATTACCTTGTCATGGTGCTGGAGCTTGAGCACCTCAATGATGCCATGAGCTAAACCGTGAAGAGCCACCCAAGACGGGAAGGTCATGACAGAGAGGTCAGACTAAATGCGATCCCTGGGGAAGGTAATGGCAACCCACCCCAGTATTCTTGCCATGAAAACTAAATGGATCAGTACAACCAGAGATATGTCAGTATACCATTGGAAGATGAGACCCCCAGGTCGGAAGATGGTCAAAATGCTACTGGGGAGGAACAGAGGATGAGTTCAACTAGCCCCAGACGTGATGACGCAGCTAGCTCAAAGCCGAAAGGACGGACAAGAGACCTCTTCCAGAAAATTAGAAACATTGGGGGTAAATTCCAGGCAAAAATGGGTATGATCAAAAACAAAGATGGCAAGGACCTAACAGAAGAAGAAGAGATCAAGAAAAGGTGGCAAGAATATACGGAAGATCTGTATAGGAAGGATAACAATATTGGGGATAGCTTTGATGGTGTGGTCAGTGAGCTAGAGCCAGACATCCTGAAGAGTGAGGTTGAATGGGCCTTAAGAAGCATTGTTAATAACAAGGCAGCAGGAGACGACGGCATCCCAGCTGAACTGTTCAAAATCTTGCAAGATGATGCTGTCAAGGTAATGCATGCTATATGCCAGCAAATTTGGAAAACACAGGAATGGCCATCAGATTGGAAAAAATCAACTTACATCCCCATACCAAAAAAGGGAAACACCAAAGAATGTTCAAACTATCGAACAGTGGCACTCATTTCACATGCCAGTTAGGTAATGCTCAAGATCCTGCAAGGTAGACTTCAGCAATTCATGGAGCGAGAATTGCCAGATGTACAAGCTGGGTTTAGAAAAGGCAGAGGAACTAGGGACCAAATTGCCAATATCCGCTGGATAATGGAAAAAGCCAGGGAGTTTCAGAAAAACATCTATTTCTGTTTTATTGACTATTCTAAAGCCTTTGACTGTGTGGACCATAACAAATTGTGGCAAGTTCTTAGCGGTATGGGGATACCAAGTCATCTTGTATGCCTCCTGAAGAATCTGTATAACGACCAAGTAGCAACAGTAAGAACAGACCATGGAACAACGGACTGGTTTAAGATTGGGAACGGAGTACGGCAGGGCTGTATACTCTCACCCTACCTATTCAACTTGTACGCAGAACACATCATGCGACATGCTGGGCTTAAGGAATCCAAGGCTGGAGTTAAAATCGCTGGAAGAAACATTAACAATCTCAGATATACAGATGATACCACTTTGATGGCTGAAAGCGAACTGAGGAGCCTTATGATGAAGGTGAAAGAAGAAAGTGCAAAAGCTGGCTTGCAACTAAACCTCAAAAAAACCAAGATTATGGCAACCAGCTTGATCGATAACTGGCAAATAGAGGGAGAAAATGTAGAAGCGGTGAAAGAGTTTGTATTCCTAGGTGCAAAGATTACTGCAGATGCTGACTGCAGTCAGGAAATCAGAAGACGCTTAATCCTTGGGAGAAGAGCAATGACCAATCTCGATAAAATAGTTAAGAGCAGAGACATCACACTGACAACAAAGGTCCGCATTGTTAAAGCAATGGTGTTCCCCATAGTAACATATGGCTGCGAGAGCTGGGCCATAAGGGAGGCTGAGAGAAGGAAGATCGATGCTTTTGAACTGTGGTGTTGGAGGAAAATTCTGAGAGTGCCTTGGACTGCAAGAAGATCCAACCAGTCCATCCTCCAGGAAATAAAGCCAGACTGCTCACTTGAGGGAATGATATTAAAGGCAAAACTGAAATACTTTGGCCACATAATGAGAAGACAGGACACCCTGGAGAAGATGCTGATGCTAGGGAGAGTGGAAGGCAAAAGGAAGAGGGGCCGACCAAGGGCAAGATGGATGGATGATATTCTAGAGGTGACGGACTCGTCCCTGGGGGAGCTGGGGGTGTTGACGACCGACAGGAAGCTCTGGCGTGGGCTGGTCCATGAAGTCACAAAGAGTTGGAAGCGACTGAATGAATAAACAACAACAACAAATGGGAATGGCACTTGAAAAAAAACAAAGAAATAAATCTCTGCCTGAAAAGCCTACAATGTATCATTTGTAAATTATCAGAAGCATAAAAGCTAATATTTGACATAAGAAGCATCTAAAGAAGGAGAGAGCAAGATAAAGGGAGGATAAGATAAGTTGCATATTCCTACACTTAGTTGATTTAAATATTTTCACTTAGGAGTAGATGTTCTGGAGAGGAAGTAATGTTTCATAAAACCATCATAATTCATACTTCTGCTGCCACCACCTGTTTTGTGGAACAATTATCACACCAGATACATTATGTACAGCCTTCCTCTCATTTTCCCTAGAGAGAGAATCACCCTTACTCTGATTTGGCTCCATGATGATATAATCTTTTTTTTTTTTTTTGAAGCAACTAGAATGAAGGGAACACTTGGCTTTAATAGAGAACTTTAGACAAGGTAGAAAAACTGATCCACTAGCAATCAGGGGAGTGATGGCTGCTCCTGGAGGTTTCAGCCCAGCAAGGCAGTTTAGCTCTGCCTGATCAACATGAAAAATAGTTTAAAACAATGTTTCATCTTTCTATAACAGCAATAAAGCCAGTATTTTTTAAATCTAAATATGGTAACAGGGCTCTCTCTCAGTGGAGTCACTACATTTGCTTTAAGGACATATCAGAGACTACATAGGGAGGATATACATTTTAACTTCAAGAGTATGCCAGTGTTTCATAGTGCTTGTAGTTTACACTGGCAAAGAAGTGTATTTAATTTGAGAGAATTGGTTACTACAGGAACCAAAATATACAACGAACATTTTTTCTTGGATTCAGGAAGTTTGAGTCTCTGTGATAAATAAGAACTGGGCCCCAAACCCTTAGTTCTTAGATACAATACAGGTAGTCTTCGATTTACAACAGCAATTGGGCCCGGCATTTCTGTTGCTAAGCGATGCAGTCGTAAAGCGCAACAGCATTGCTTAGCAATGGCAATCCCTGCAGTCCTGGTTGCTGTTGTTAACTGAATCCCACGATTGTTAGGTGAGACAACATCTGCTGGCTTCCCACAATCAAACTCAGTGGGGAAGCCGGCAGGAAGTTGCAAGTCCCAGGCTGGCAAGCAAGTGGCTTCTGCCAGGTGGCAGAGGGAGAGAGGGGGTGCACAGAAGGATTGGGGATGGTGCGCAAGGGTCAAGGGAGGGCTGGAAAGTGTAAACAAGGGTGCGAGGGGGTGTGCAAGAGGCACATTGCAGGTTGTGGAAGGTGTGCGAGGGAGTGCATGAGAGGCGTGGTGCAGGTTGGGAGGGTGCATAAGGGGGTGAGGGTGTGTGCAAGAGGTGTGACACAGGTTGGGGAGAGTGTGCAAGGGTGTGCAAGAGGCATGGCATGGGTTGGGTATGTGAGTGCAAGGGAGGTGCAGCACGGGTCAGGGAGGATGCATGTGAGCATGAGGGTGATGCGATGAGGGTGTGGGAGAATGTACAAGGGTGCGCAAGTGGCCAGTGCAGCGTTAGCGCAAAGGGGCTGGCGGAGGGTGCATGGGTGGGGGAGTCTTTTTTTCTTTTATGTAGCTATTTATTCTGTTCTTTAAATTTTTTTTATGAGAGCCGGTTTGGTGTAGTGGCTAGGGCATCAGGCTAGAAACAGGGAGACTGTGAGTTCTAGTCCCACCATGGGCACAAAGCCAGTTGGGGGACCTTGGGCCAGTCACTTTCTCTCACCCCTAGGACAAAGGAAATGGCAAACCACTTTTGAAAAACCTGCCAAGAAAACTGCAAGGACTTGTCCAGGCAGTCTCTGAGAACTGGATACGATTGAACAGATTTTTTTTTTAAATTAAATGTTTTAATTAGAAGAAGAGGAGGAAGAGGAGAAATAATGCCTGCAGACATTGACTCAGAAGACAGACCCATCATTCTGTAGCCAGCATATGATTCAACACAGCTTTATGGGGTGGGGGAGACTGAAACCTTAGGAAGAGTGGAAAAAAGTGATCTTCAATTCAGCCTTCCTAAGTGCCTCTCAAAAGCCACTGTAAATCCAGAGTACTGAAAGAAGAGCCCTCTAAGAATTGACAATGGTTGTTAGTTTCCTGTGGAACTCACCCACATAACTGAAAGGTAGGAACAAGATGTCATACATAAAGGAACATTCTTAAGATGCAAATTCTGCCAGTAAGGATTTACTAAGCAGAATTAATGCAAAATAGAACAATCATTAAAATCAAGCCTAGGATAAAATAAATTATATATGAAATACACCACATCTTAAATATGCTGTTTTATAATTTATAGAAAGCAAAGTCTGAATAAAAATGTAAATACAACATAAGTGCAAATGGAACACGATACATCCCATTATTAAATATAATATTACAGAAAGTCCTCTCATAGCACATTAAGTTTTCTCTCCCATTTCTTTAAAATGTTAATATCTGAATAGGAAAGTTTCTACACTTTGTGTATTGAGGCTTAAAAAAAATCTGTTCCTATCTACACAGGTTTCCTTTGGGATTTATTAAAGCTGAGAATAGGCTATACCTGTTATTATTCCACTCTGAAATTTCACTGCTATTCAAACATAATTAGAATCCCTCCAAAAGGTACCATGACATTAAATTCATACTAGCTCCAAGACTTTATATGGATATATAAAATAATGTTACCCAGTTTTTTAACAATGCTCATATGGTAATTCAGAGAATTAAAACCTTTATTACATTTTAGAACGGGGTCCCCAGACTCTTCAGCTCTGCGACCCCTTCATGAAGTTTCAGATTGTTCATTGACAATCTCTGTTCATTGACAAACATTATATGAAAATAATTGAATAAATACTACTTTAACTAATAGTACTACAAATACTAATAATAGTAATGATAATAATATCGACCTCTTGGATAGTCCCATCCACCCTTGGGGGTTGATATTGACCACTTTGGAGAACCCTGTTTTAGAAGTTAATAATTCGTTTTATTTATTATTCACATTTCTATTACCGCCCATCTCCCCCAAAGAGGGGGACTCTGGGTGGTTTTACTATTATTCTTTAAAATGCTAACATTTCAAAAGCATACAAGAGAAAAGCAGTTTCAATTCTAATAAATAAAAACCCAATAAACTAGATCATAATATAATACTAGAGGATATACAGTAATTAACCCTAAAGTGAAAGGAACTATTTAATCTTGTTTGTTTTCAAGATTTCTTTTTTCAATTAGTCTGTTTTATGTTAAAATGTAGCCCAAAGCAACTCTTTGGTTCCAACTCTTTGTGGATTAATGGTTCTTCATTGTCATGGTCTACAAAAAATACCTTATTCCTCCAAAATTAATTGATTGATGTGCCCTTAATCCTCACTTGGACTGGAGTCTCAATAACATTTAAATCTTATTTTCTTTTACACCAGGGTTTTATTGATTTGATTTTTAAAAGTACACTGACTTTTAAAAATCTGAGCAAAAAAAAAAAAAAGATCCCGAGGCCACTTTCTCAATAGCATAATTAATCCCTATTATGTTCATGATGCATAACGTTATGTATTCCAGAAAGATTAAGTACAATAAAGTTGAGATTTATCTATCAATCAGAACACATTGTCCAAATTCACAAGGAAGCAGGTGATGCTTAATAAATTGGAGACTATGCTCTGTCTTCTGTGATGAGTTTGAAAGCATTTGTTTCTGCTTTAATTAGCAAGAACTCATTATATCATTATATCCAACGGTTAATCTTAATTATAGTCTGCACAGAACGAGGCACCTTCAAATGATGGGTTATAAAGCTGGCTCAACAAAGAATATTCCCAAAATTAACCACAGTTTAGGCACAGATGTAATACTAACTGCAATTCATCTAATACTGAAGTGGAAACATATCTTCCCAGTTGTTTCAGTAAAAAAGAACATAACATCTGAGATAAAAATTTAGGGTTTAAAATTATGATTTTATTTTAATGTCCAAACATTGCCACATTCTCACCTCAGATGGATATTTTTTAAATACAAAAAAACAAAAACAAAACACACCCTACCCTTTCGTAACTGTCAGCTATATTTGATATTTTTTAATAAAATATTCTGGCTTCTTTCCTATAAATGAATTTTATACCAAATAAACAAAAGAGATAGCCCTATTTGCATTAAGATTTGACATTTCCCATGCCTAACTAGAAAGTCAAACTAGTTAATTTTTGGTCTACATTTGTCCTACTGAATATAAAATTTAATTAAGTCAGTTTAGGGTTAGGGTTGTCTCCTTATAAAGGACTGCCTTTGCTACTCCAAGGCTTGTTGGAAAGAGGGATCAAAATTTCCTTGTAGATACATTTTTCCTTTGTATATCTTTATAACTAGCATTCAAAACAAGCTGGTCACAATAAATATAAATTATTTCATGTAGAAAAAGGACTAATGATTTGGATTCAAACTAGTTAACTTCTTGTGTTTTAAAATGAAAATTAATATAGAGTACAGTATCCTAAACATATTTCTATTACAAATTTGTATACGTTTTGTTTAAAAATATATTTATCACTACTGTTTTATTTCAATCTACTATGAAAATCTATCTATATATGATCCATCTATCATATTCATGCTTATATATTACAGGTAGTCTTCACTTAATGTCCATTTGTTCAGTGACCATTAGAAGTTACGGTGGCGCTGAACGAAGGGACTTACTACTGGTCCTTGAAATTCTGGCCATTGCAGTGCCCCTGTGGTCACATGAACAAAATTGGGGCCCACTCGGGCTCACCCACATTTACAACCGTCTTTTGGTTGCCCACCTACTTGCTGCCACCAGCTGCCCTTGATGCCTGGCCCTGCCTGTTGCCACCATGCCCGCCACACCGTGTGCCACTACTGAACTGGCCGGGGCCTTCTTTCGCACCACCTTCTTTCATGCGAGTGAGAAAGAAGGGCTTCTCTCGCATGCTGGCCAGGGCCTCCGTTCATGCGACAGCCAGGGTGTCCATTTATGCCCCACCAGTGTGAAAGAAGGACTCGGCTAACTGCATCTCTTCAAATTCACTAAATTCATGCCGAACTTACTTTTTTCCAACATCTGATCACTTCTCAGCAAACATCATTTCATAATCAAAAAACAGTTTTAAGGATACACATAAATATGCAGTTCCCTTGTTTAGTCAGAGCACTCTTTCACTCTATTGCTTCACTTAAAGACAATATTGGCATGGGACAGACAGCTTGCTTGTTTTCTAATCTTCTGCTTCCCTCACACCATTATTTATCACTTACTATTTAAATAATATTTTCTCAATCTGTCACAGGCTCACTTGTGGGAATTTATGGCAGTGATGAATGCTCAATCTTCTCCCATCTCCACCTATTAAAAGTTCCTGTAGTAAACATTTACAAACACATAAAAATCAGCAACTAGTCTTGTAAATGGCCAACCCTGGAAACAGGGATGCTCGTAAATTGGATGGTACCTTTTGTCAGTCTAGATCCATGCATAACATTAATGTAACGGGAGTAGTAAATATAGTTAAGCTATCTTGGATTAGCATGTCAAAGCAAGACATATACAGTAAGATTAATTTGGGGAAAGAGTATTAAAACAAACAGGCTGTTTCATATTAGAAGGGGTGAAAACATAAAACTTTTTCTGGAGAAAAGGTTAGGTAGACTATGTACAAATAAAGAGCAGATGTATTTCAGTCTTAATAAATACGGTGATGGGATCCGAAAATCCACTTCAGTTCCATCCAAGACCTTGGGCATAACTAGTGGTATTTTGAACAACAACAATTAAAGAAAAATACTTACAGACATCTAAACTCCACTCACTATCACATGAGCACCAGGTGGCACAAAAGCATGCTGTTAACCAGATGCAACCCCAAACCTCCTTTATATGGTTTGGTTCCTGGCTGTATTTTCCTGGCATCTGATCATTAGCTCTTTTCTATAAAACTCTTTCCTAAGATCTTCCTGTTCTATTTGCCACAGAAACCAGTGCTGCAAGGCAGTCCTGCTGTAACGCATATCAATATAGCTATCCTACACACTTCTCTATGTGTATTCAGCTTCCCCTGTGTAAAGGGAATTACTGATATTCAGGACTTTTTGCAACGCACATGCATATGAATTGAACAAGGTAACAGCAATGTCAAAAATGCCCACTTCATTAGGTATTTAATTAGTTAGCAACAAGCACCAAATTAACACATGCCACTGTGTGGTGACACTGGTTACAATGACAATGGTTACAGCTGCATTCTCAGAGGCTGAAATGAAATGAAAGAATGTCTGTCAATTAATTTTTGGATGCTAACTGCTGTTTTCAGATTGTATCATTATATGAAACCAAATGACAAAATTTGGGGTTACCACATTTGTAGAGTGGATGAAGTGGAGCTAAATCTATTATTTATATAACTCTCTAAGGAAAATTGTCCAATAAACCAAGTTTTTATCTGAATATGTTTAATTTGTTGTTTATTTTTAATATTGACCAAGGAGAAAAAAGAAATGCAGTACTTTACTTAAAGGTATTGAGTACCTAATAACATAAAATACTAATCCTTTATAAAGCAGGTAAAAGTAAATCTGCTACACTTTGTAGCTAAATGTACAGTAATTTGGAGAGAGGAATTTACAGGTTTATAACACATAAATAAGCAAGCAATTCTATTAATAATGGGAATACATTCAAAAGTTGCAGAGTAGTGCTATTTTTAAACTTAGAACCACTTTTAGAAGCTGAGTGTAAGAATTTGAATTATTAGAATGTAGGAAGCATAAGCAATTTAAATAATAGCCTTGTCTTCACAACCATTTTTAGCTAAATGTTTCTTTCTCCTAAATATTGCCTCTTCATGTAGATGTACAGGGTATGATTTATATTTAGACCCCATTTAATTATCTGGTTTTGAACAATTTAAAGGTAAATACTAGGCAGCCTGCAAATACTGTGTAAGTCCTAGCTAGGCTGCGGAGGTCTGGATGGGAAAGCAGGCTGAAATTGAATCCGAAGAAGGAGTTCCTGTTTGTCCTGAAACTATCTGGTTCTCCATCTGCTTCAGACTCCTGCTAGGTGCACAGCTGGAGGCTATAGTTAGAAGGGCCTTGGTTCAGCTCTGGCTGGTGTACCAGCTGTGGCCCAGAGGTAAGAGGCCCTGGCAACTGTAGTCAGTCTCTTGGCCTCACTGCTACTCCAATGAGCTTTACAAAGGGCTGTCTTTCAAGACAACTGAGAAATTGCAATTGGTAGAAAATGCAGCAGCTCACGTATTGGTGGCTGAGAGCTACTTCAGCCATCGTCAGTATTACAGGGTGAGGTTCCTGGGTACAGTTAAAGGTACTGGCTTTAACTATAAAGCCCAACATGGCTTGGCTCCTAGGTATCTCCAGGACCATCTCCTCTGCGACAAATTGGCCATCCTGCGCTCTTGACCTCGGTGGAGATGCTTTTTGTATCCTATATAAAAGAGCGGGGAGGACTCGGAAGCAAACCTTTTCCATGGTCCCTATGGAACAGTCTCCTCCTGGAGGTCCAAGCTGCATCTACCCTGGTGTTGTTTCGTAAGACTGTCAAGATGGAACTTTTTATAGAGCTAGCTGCCTTACACAGATAGGGCTGATACAGCTGATTGTCTGATTTTAATGTTCGTGTTGGGTTTTATATTGATTCCATAACTGTAATTATGTTTTTGACAATCGTTTTGTAGATCTGTGTTCTCCAGATCTGGTGGCATATAAGCATGGTTAGTTAGTTAATAAATACATATGTACATACATATATACTTAAGCTAGTTTTCCCAATCTGGTGTACTCCAGGCTTGTTGAAACTAACTCCCAGAATTCTCAGTCATTATGAGCATGTTAGCTGGGAAGTTTGGGAAGTCTAATATATCTGCAGGACACCAAGCTGGGAAAGGGTGGCCTATGATATAAAGTATATGTTATCCTTGTTAAACCTATTTGTTAAGAGTTGAGTCTAATCGTATCCCTCTGTTTAATCTAGCAGAGGCTTCCATGAGCAGAAATCAAAAAGCTGATTTTCAAAACTTCCTCCCCGCCCCAGTCTCCACATAAACTCCCAGTCCTCTGGAGGAGATTTGGAAGAGGAATACATGGAGCTGTAAAAGGAAGGGCAAATTATCAGAAATCATCTGTGCCATCATACCCATTCCTTTTTTTTTTTCACCATGAAGCCTTGGCTGTATCAAAGAATCTTCTGTCAGCAGACCAGATATAACTACATTCTCTCAATAACTTGTCGTATATTTGGATTTGTTTTAAATCCACATAAAACACACCAGCAAACTATTTGTATGAAATCATCTGAATTTAGCTATTTGGAAAATGGGGATTAAAGTTTTTCTGAATGTGGCATTTTAAAGACCACCTGGAACTCTTTAAAGAAGGATAACAAATGTGGTTAGTAGTAGGGAAGAAAATGTATAATCAAATTATACTAATACAGCCTTTAACAAGGGGAGCCAATCAGTAAGGGCATAGTGTATCTCAAAATTAGGATCAGTGCCTAAAAAATCCTCATTCCTCTCAACATTACTATCTCATCCATGCAATGACTGCTCAGCTCTGTGGTTCAGTGTAAGTGCAAAGTCATTGCTTCCTCTATCTCTTATGTCACATATTAAGGCTAAAACTGTGCAGACCAAATATATCAAACCAGAGCAGATTCCTTTTATGTTTTTACAGTTCTGAAATACAAGTAAGGAAAATTTGTTATTTATTACAGTTATTAAAATAAACTAAACTTAAGGGTGAAAAAAGAAGCCAAGAAAAGAAGAAAAAGGATCTGTATGGAATTAATAAAAACAATTTGGTCCCTAAACTCATTACTAATTGTAAACCATATAAATATATATTGCTTCATCTTTAGCAAATTAGGAAGTCCTTTGAAGCCTAGCAAAACTGGATGATTCACTATGGAATCCTAGGATAAAAGAGTCATCAGGCATATTATTCCCTGCATTCCACCTTATTTGGGTAGGAACTAGTATTGGCTGGCCAGGAAAGGGTTGTGGAATTGTGCAGGACAGCTCAAAATCTCACACCTGAATACTCTAAAAGATGAATTCTTTGCTAGATATGATTGTACTTGGAATACTGTACACAAAGTAGACACTACACCTCAGAAAAAATATAAAGCAAGATAAGATGCAAAAAAAGACAAGCTAAGTAATGGGGTGCTAGAGCAGGCCTCACAGGGGAAGAGGGCTTTTTAGCTTAGAACAAAGACTGGGGAGTGGGGAACACAAGAGAGTTTTATAAAACTATGCATGAAACAGAAACTATGGATAACTTCAGGGACTATAAAGCTAACAATGGCTATGATTTTGAGATACACACACATACACATAGAGCAACAATGGAAGAAGGCTTTCACCTTTACGTCCTCCTTTGTCAGGCTCTGCCTGCTACCCAGTAAAAACGCAGACGCTAGTGTAGGCTTAGGTTCTGGTTTTATTAGAGTAACAGTATGCGTGCCCTTTAAGAAAAGCTGAGGGTGAGTGGAGCGCGCCAGAACGGGATTTAAATAGCCCGCGCCGGTCAGAGCTCCACCCTTTCTTACTCCGGGTGCGCCCTGAGCCCCGTCGGTTCCGTCGTCGGTAGGTGAGGGGTCGTGGAGCCCCTCCTGTGCTCCGGGCGTTTCCTCGATTGCTTCCCTGGCCGGTGATGGTTCATTGCCGGGCGATCAGGTTCGTAACCTCTGACAGCTCGGGTGCACCTCGTGGTCTGGTCTTGTCAATTACCTTCTTTGCAACATTGTATCTCTCTCTTCCGTGCCCCGGCTAGAGTTGATACTTTGTTGCCAGCACCCGTTGCTCTCTTTTGTTAGCTAGTTGCCTTTTCCCTTGATCCGCCCGGTACCCATTTCCCTGCATTCTCATGCGAGCTGTTGCGATGTCACAAGCATCGCAACGGTGATCATGACATCCTTTAAGATACCGTACATCCAGTGGGCTGCTATATGGCAAAGAATGCTACTTGATGTGTTGTTGGTCTGCTCCAGAGGAATTACCGTATATTCTTAAACCATGTAGCCAAACTATATATTGGAGGCAGCCATCCACTATTAACAAAGCTTGTTATCATTTGTGTTACAATTGCCAGAGCTGAAGTTATCTGTGAAATCCTGAATGATTATACAATAAGTCAGTATTTAAAAAAGAAAAAAAACAAAAGTATACTGATTTTGCAGTCAAGGAAAAATGTGAAACAAAGGCTTTGGCTAGCTCTAAGTTTATTTAGATCTGATCATGGAGCTGGCTGAAGCACACCAGTTGTATTGGTCTGCCACATTAATACATAGTAGGTACCATAACCTCTTTTTCCTTTCAGTTTCCTCGTTAAAAGTTTTTGCATTTGCTGTTCTGGCCTGAAGGGTTAGGGAATATGTATGAAAAACTGAATGAGGTTATGCAGCAGGTCAGGGAGGGAGGATATATTTGTACTTACAAATAAATCTTCCAGCCTGAGTTTCTTTCTGTACCTGGCTAGCACTTTCACAACAGGTATTTTGTTTTCTAATTTTGAAATGCTATTTTGTTGTTGCTGGTTTTAGAAAAAAAAATATAGTCTGGAGGTTGTCAGGACCATGAATAGAAGCAGTGTGTGACATTGAATATAGCTTGGTTTTCACGCTTGCTGTTTCTCCAAGCACCTCTACACAGATGACTTTTTGGAGGTGTTGTCTATTCTGTAAGCAACAGTTGAAGGATTTGCTTATTTACACCTATGAGAAGTGTTTGATTATGGGTGGCTTTAAGTCAATATAGGCATAGCCAAGGAATAGTTGCTTTGATCCTGTTCTAAAAAATGAAGTCAGTCTAGACATCAGGATTGGAAAGCACAATACTTCCACTTGCAGAAACATAACACTTCTATAGTGTGTTGAACATCTCAACACTCACTGAGGACTTCTTGCAATTAAGCGTGTTAGTTGACTCTATCATCTATCTATCTATCTATCTATCTATCTATCTATCTATCTATCTATCTATCTATCTATCTATCTACCTACCTACCAACCAACCAACCAACCAACCAACCAACCAACCAACCAACCAACCAACCAACCAACCAACTGTTCTGCCAAGTGTCCAAGCAGTGATCAGGTGCTCAGGCAATTGGTTATTTTAGATCCAGAGACAATATGCACGCCAGTAGATAAAGAAACTTTAAGCTTCATTATAAACGTAAGCAAATAGAATTAAACAGAAACACAGTTTAAACCAGAAACACAGTTTAGGCAGATTAAACAAAAGCATAAAAAGCATAGCATAAAGAAAGAAATCATAACATACCTAAGCAAAGTGATGCCTTTATTCCCTTTTATGTTGCCAGGAGCCTCCTGACCAAGGCAACAGGGTGTTCTGCAGCACCCCAGCACTTAAGAGTCTGCACAGAAGCTCCCACAATTCCAACCACTTCCAGGGGTTTTTATCAAAGTCTGGCCCTTAAACCTTGTGACCATGTTTCCATGGTTGTAGGCTATGAGACCTGACCTTGACTTGACATTTCTCAGGCCAAAAACACCTGTCTACAAGAGCCTGGGAAGTCTTGCAGATTTACAGAAAACAATGGGGGGATTATCTCTTCCCCCTCCACACTTTTGGAGGGCTGTTGGAGGAGTGGGCTTATTCTTACAAAAACAATCTTGTGGTTTTATCTCCCCTCTCCTCATGCCCAGCAGAAACAAAAACAAGCCAATTAAACATCAACATAACTCAAAATAAACTCTAATCTTCTTTGTGTGAGGGAGAAAATCAACATATGTCAACTAACTCCTCAAAATAACAATGGTCTTCCGCATTGCCACTACACCAACCAACCAAAGTTTCTTGGGCACATGTTAGGGAAAGCATGAGAGCATAACTTCAGGAATTCTTTCCAACTCCACCTCAGATCATATGACCAAGAGACCAGAGGGCTTACAAATGGAGCAGTCAATAGCATTCTAACCCTCTGCCCAACTTCCTTTCCTACAGGGGTGTGCTGGGAGAATTTTTATGACCTTTTTTCTCTGTAGCCTTTGGATAGATCTGACTCATTTTCAAACTTGAGCTTTCTTTTGCAGGTCCCCTCCTCAGCCACATCACTATTCTGTTCTATTTTGGCAAGTTATCATGCTGACAGGCAGAGAGACAGACCTGAGACCCTTTACTTATTTTTTCTCCCAATATTCCATTAAGTTGGAAAGAATAAAGACTAAAAAAACCCCATACAAAATAGGAAGCAGTTAATAAATAGCACAAGATACAATTTTTCATAACACATTTCTGCTGTTTCTTTCTTTAGAATATGTAGAATTTGCTACAACTGTTCTCTTTTTTTCAAAATACCAGATTAAGTATATAATTAACACAAAATTCTATTACTACATGTAAACTACTTGAAAACCTTAAAAAAAAAATTGAAAGCACCATTTCAGGAAAAGTAAAAAGGTACCGTTTCCTTATGGAGCTACCTTATACTACTCACAGACCAAAAGGAATTTACAAAAGCACCTGTACTTTTCCATTTCTTCTATATACACTTATTTAAAAGTCAGTCCAACTAAGTTCAAGGGAGTTTAATGCATATGGGTACAGAACTGCAACTTAAGCAGTTCACAAGTATACTTCCTACTTTTATGTAGTGTGCAAATTACTTTTTCAATCCCTGGCAGTAACTTTATAGGATCTGTATATAGATAAATAAGCACATTCATGCCATAGAACATACATTGCAACCAAATAATAATAATAATATTTATAGGTCCTGGTTTCAAACATTTCACTGAAAACAGCTTTCTCCCTGTACTATACAGCTTTTCAAACTCTCTCCTCAATACTGGTCTTGGTTTTTTTCTTTTTTGTGCTGCATACTGTGTAATTTTACTCTTTGATACATATTTTCAAATTAAAAATCATTTATTTTAACCCCTAGTGCTAAGAGATAGGTAGGTAGATAACCGTTGATGCCAAATTTCATGGTATATATAGATGTCTGAACAAACACAATTTTATTTTTTAACCTACACAATTAATATTCTGTATTAATTTTACATAAAATATGCAGTATAGGAATGTGGCAGTGTGAAAATAAAGTCAGTCAGTAAATAAATAAATAAATAAATAAAAGGCTCACATGACCCCAAACTTCTGCAAAAATTTAGAATGCAGATTTTTCTAAAGATTCATGCAATGTGTATTTCTCAACCTCAGAGAAGTCTAAACTGCCATGTAGAATTCCAGTGATCCTCTCCTAAATTTACTGGAAATGATATTACATGTTTGACATGCAAGCAGCATTTATCCTTTTCGAAGAAGATTCTGAACCAATTGAAAAGCAACAAGAAGGATTTCAAGTTTGTTTCATCTCCTGATAATGTCTAAAGAGAATGTAATGTAGCTACATTTATCACAAAGGACAGGAAAAGGGACATAGACATCATTCTTTTCACAACCTAGGGAAGCGCTCAAGAGCTTACTTCCTACATATATATTTCCACTGAAATTTGGTGAGAACTCATGGAAGAAAACAACTGTATGACTGAATGGAGGACAGGAAAGATAGAAAAATCATTTCTGAGGTGAAATACTACAAAATGCCTTGCTCTGTGGTGTCTGAAACTTTATTTTCCTTTCACCTAAGAAACTGAATGTTTTTATCCCACACATTCAACTGTTATGAGGAAGGGATGACACATATTATTGTAGTGAATAGTAAGTACCTTTTAAAAGTCTGTATTACTTTCCTCACATTGCAAAAGAGAGTTTGAAACTTCCAGTTTTCATCTTTTGTTGTTGAAACTCAATGCAAGACTGAACCCTGTCCAAATTCAGCTATGCAAGTTGAGCATAGTTCTGCACCATGTCCCCTTGGAGCAGTGTTTCTTAAAGTGTGGTCTAAGGACCCCTGGGAGTCCCCCAAGACCTTCTCTGGGGTCTGCGAAATCAGAACTGCCAGATATTGAAGATGCTTGCAAAAATTTAAAACAAAGTCACTCTTCTCATTATTATTTGTTTGTTAAAAAATATAGTTTTTTCATGAAAAATATTTTATTTATATTAACATCTCATGGGTTTAATATTGCTAGTTTTACATGATTCAATAAATAAATATTCTACAAATGTATCAATTTTAATTTTTAATATGGTAAATATTAATAAATATAACCCCTACAAACAAAAGCTCTCTTGGGGTCCTCCATAATTTTTAAAAGTAGGAAGGGGTCCTGAGAGGAAAAAGTTTAAGAAACACTGCCTTAGGCCATGGCCTATATCTTCTGACATCTATTAAGATACTATTTCGAAGATTCAAAGAATAAGGAAAAGGGACATAGACATAATCCTTTTTACAACTTTTGGAAGTGATCAAGTTTACCTCCGAACTATGCAGCTAAGGTTCCACAAATGATTTCAAACATCACAAAACAGACTTTTAATCCTATATTCCTTACCCCATGACAACACTCAGGTGGTAATTACAATTGAGGAAGTAAGTCCATTAGCTTCTATTTTATGGGAGTAAATATCATTTTCCCATGACTAGCATCTGAACTACGTCCAGTCTGCCAAAACTGAGTCTTGGGTACAGAATTTTTCATTGCTTTTCACCACACCGTAGAATTGGGCATCAATCGCAAACTGCTTCTGGGAAATTATTATCTACACTAGGAAAATTTCACACTTGTGAAATTGTTTTATAGTATATTTTATATTGAAATTTTATTATATATTTATTGTTTTATATTGTAAACCGCCCAGAGTCCCTCTGGTCGGAGGAGATGGGCAGTGACAAATCTGATAGATAGATAGATAAATAAATAAATAAATAAATACAGCTATTATTTATTTTTTATTTAGTAGAACTACAGGTAGTCCTCGCTTAACAGCCATTCATTTAGTGACAGTTTGGACTTATGATGGTGCTGGAAAAAAAACCTTATGACCGGTCCTCACACTTACAACCGTTGCAGCGTCCACCCAGTCACGGGCTCACGATTTGGGTGCTTGGTAACCAGTTCTCATTTATGACCATTGCAGCATCCTGTGGTCACATGTTTGCCATTTTTGACCTTCCTGGCTGGCTTCTGGCAAGCAAAATCAATGGGAACTGTGTGATTCACTTAACGACCATGTAGTTCGCTTAACGCCTGTGGTGATTTGCTTCACCACCACCACAAAAAAGGTCGGATTCACTTAATAACTACTTCACTTAGCAAGTGAAATTCTGGTCCCAATTGTGACTATTGGGAAGACTACCTGTAGTCTGTTTACTGCTGCACAAGCTTTGGATGACCTTTTTGGTCTCACATAGATACAAAAAAGGAAGTACACATCTGAGGCTGCTCAGGTTCATTCTCCATCCCCTTGTACTGATTAATTATATTATTCCTGACTTCCCCAGGAATATTGAATATAACTGTTGTAGGTTATCAACTACGTACTCCGAGAAATCATTCTTGCAAGACTAAAATCTATCAAAATAATATAAAGTACAGACCCAAATTCGGGCAGATACAGATGAAAAATAAGCAATGGCATTCTAATGGTGACATGTTTGTTTGCAGCCAATAACTGGTAAAATTTTTTCTCTTGCAAATGAGTATGTTCTGCTAAACACAAACATGCATCTTCATGTTGAATGGCACCCCGGGATGCACTGAAAAAAGCCTAAGTCAGTTTCTGGCAAAATACCAGTGTTCTGTTCAAAAAATATTGTCATTTTTAGCTTAACTTAGCTTAACTTAAAAAAAAAACTTTTAGCAAAGTAAATAAATACAGTAACAGAAATAAATTTAACCTGATTTTCAAATACCAGTGATATAATAATAGTGTGAGCAGTTTTTCATAAGCTTTTAAACATAGTACGTCAATGCCAAGTGTTGATATGTAAATAAAGTATGGCACACATATTTCCACTGCACTTCTACCACTTCTTGACAGCTTCATAAGGGGAGGACAACCACTATGGTGAGAAAGTCCACTTCTGGCTAGACAAGCTAGAAGAAAAGCTAATCCTGTACTTGCATTTTCCATGTTCTTTCCACTTTTGATGGACTACATGGAAATCGAAGGGAAAGAGGGAAAATACTGAGATTTAGTGGAAGATATGATAATACGGAATTGGAAGCAAGGATTTGCCTGTGCAAAACTGAACCAATTCAAAACATTTTGTAGTTCATTTAAAGTTAAAAAAAAAATAGATGGAGAAAGGTAATTGAATAGATCCAAAGAAAACATTATTTCTTATTCAAGTATGTGTATACAATGGAGGTTTACAAACACTTAAATCACACTTCCTAATTCTGGTAATTTCTCTCAAAACTAGTCCCAACACATCTGGAGGGTATCAGGTTGGGAAAGGCTAATAGTAAGAACAGTTGAACACAGTAAAAAAACTAATTTCCCAGTTGCCAATGAACACGTAAGTTCTGAATGACAATGTTAATTTGTATATAATATAATATGTCCGCCCATACTTCAGCATGTAAAGGCTGAAGTTGGTGTGGTGGGAACCAGTACTGTTCAGACCAGACAATGCTGTTTTGTAAACACGGAACACGTACATTCTAATCTCAAAGTTGGAAAAGAATGGCTATGATTGTATTGACTTGAAAGGGCAGGAGGAAAAAGCTTGAGACTAAGCTGTGGGGTTAAAAGATAGATAAAGCTTGATTTTTGTGTTCTGCACTATGCTAATCTTCTGCATATACATATGTATATGATTTTTTTCTTCTCTACAATAAAGCAGGTCATCTAGTAGTATTAAGACCTTTAGGTTTCTACTGTTAGCTAATTCCTGAATGCAGAATTAAATTTCTGGAAAAACAGATTTGTAGCCATGCCTGACCTGAAGTCTGACATTACAGCGAATCTTAAATGGGAGAACTCCAGGGAATACCAGGACTGTAGGTTAGACTGGGAAGTTGAAAAACCTTATATCAAGAAATCAATGGCAAAAAATTTCCATACTAACACCAAGAAAGCCACATGGAAGTATCTATTAATGGAAGTATCCATTAATGTCACAACTCTTTACACATTAAGAGTTGTGGCATTACTTTTTTGTAAAAAAAGTTTTGGTACAATGCATATGAGCAGAAAAGGTATAATCATTATAATGACCTACTGTAGTTAAGTAGTTCAACTACTTTCCACTCATTCCTTACAAGGTTTCAACAACTGCCATGTTCTTCGATTACACTGGTGAGAATATTATTCCTCCCATATTTCATTATTTATTGATTTTTCAATTTTTGTTTACATAATGGTCTTCTGTGCCAAATATCACAATTTCTGAATATCCATTATACAAATGTTGGAAAGAAAAAAGTCACATTCAACAAAGATAAGGAATTTTAAGCCTGAATCCTTCCCTTAGGGAAAAGACAACTGAAATGTAAATGTGACAAATAATACAAACAATTTGTAGAGTTGTTAAAATGACACTAAAATGTCAGGCACAACAACAGTAGAACTGAGAAGCTCCATTATGTTGGCCACAAATAAAAAGGAACAATATTAGTATCTCATTAAGTTATTTAAAGAAACAGGGATGCAGTTTTAATTTACCACCTGTAAGATAGCAGTTAGGGATATACAAGGATGTTACCCAAATGCCTATCTTAAAAGTGGAAATGCTAGTATCAAAAATGCTTATCATTTTGTGCATGTCAGCATAGGCTACAGAGTGAAAATTACAGAGTGAAAATGAAAAGTTTACTCCGTTAGGAATGCAACCCCTTTTGCCTCCATCTTACAAAGAGCTTTAAGTATATGTCTGAAAAGTAGTTCATGTAAGGTTCTTTACAGACATTTCTGGAAGAGACTGTTTGGCAATGAAATTTTTCATGTAATAAAAAGGCATAAAGATGGTCTTCCAATATTTATTTTGTGGGTTATCACTGCTGTATCTCTACTTATTTAGAAGCCATAGCTCCACTGAGAACAGTACTGCATCCTGATCAGGTATTCATCTTAAGAGGCTTCAGACAGATTGAAAATGCAATGAAATAAATCAGTGCTTGAAGCTCATCAGGCAGAAGCCATGAATTAACTGCTTCAGATGTCAAACCCTTTGGTTACATTCATTCTCATAAATACAGATGCAAAAAAAAAATGTGTATCCACCCATCTTTCAAAATGTAACATGATTATGATTTTAACGGGGAAACGGATTTTCTAAAATACAAGGGAGTTCTTGGGAAGATAGGAGGCAGATACAGAGCATAAACACTGATCCTGCTTTTAAAAATACACAGACATTCAGAATCTATCCTATTAAAAAAAACACATTCAAACACTGAATTATTATGCTACAAAAGAAAAGGGCTAAAAACATTTTGTTAAATACCTGAGCACCTGTTTACACATGGGGTGTTCTCCTTCATGAATCAGATGTTTGCTGGGGACAAGGTTGAAATAAATGAATGCTCCTATTCATGAATGTTGCTACCTGCTGAAAAAGTGTACTTTGCGAAATAGCTCTGCAACAGTGATGGAAGATTTCTCTTAATTATGTGGTTTTTGAGGAAATACCTTGAACCTTTTTACCTCCAAGGAGACTGGATTTAGCCATGACCTTTCCTATACCTTCTACTCAGGATGTCACTGGAGAACACACGCTGAAGGAAAGCAAGATCCTCGTTTAGGAATAAGGGGGAGAAAGCTATTTTTTGTTTGTGGATCAGAGCAGTCATAAACCCAAATAACCCAATACTTATTTTACCACTTGGATGTATGCACATGGATTTCAGTGACAGAAATAAAACTAGGGAAGTAAATTAGGATATTTAAGGGTAAGAGAAAAGTTAACATTCACTATCAGCTTATTCACTTAAAAAAAAGTCAATCTATTTGACCATTTGTTTTTCAAGGGACAGACTCTTTCTGATATTAATTATTATGTGACTCAAAGGAGTCTGTCTTCTTATGCTGGAAAAGGCAGTTACTTTCTTTTTTTAAAAGAATTTTATTAAGTTTCAGACAAAGATAAAAGCTACAGAAAAAGAAAAAACTACAAAGAAAAAGAAAAAAAAACTAAAGAAGTATGAAAACACAAGAGAATTTTTTTTTTAGAGTTACAAAAAGAGGTGACTTCTGACTTTTAACAGCCAGGATATACAACAATTTTCCATAATCAATCCCTCACTCTATATTAAACCAAAATCACATTATTTCTATAAATCATTTCATTGGCACATTATAAAAATAACTAAATCCAGTTGTTCCATTCCCTTAGATTAAAAGAATACACACACACACACTCACACACCTCCTAATCAACTACCCCCTCAAGGATAACATTTATTTAATTATTTCCTTCCTACAACTATTCTACACATTCCTGTCTAATATAATAAAGATCAAACTAAAAAGCATATAAATTGTCTGCCGTTATACTCAATACAACAATTTTAATAATCTTAAATCATATCAAACCCAAAACCATTTTATATACCTTAGTAATCTTAATCCAAATCATTAAAAATAAATGAAATCAGCCAAACCCTAAAAACAATCCAAACAGATATTCTTAAACCTTTATCCCACTTCAAAATAGACCAAAGCATTTACATGTCCCCACAATGCGCACAGAGCTTTTTTTTTACAGAAATCGAACAGCCCAACTGCCCCCCTCAGAAACTCCGACTTCTCTTCAGGAAACCTCCCATACATAATAACCCCTTCTTTCTGGAAAAGACAGTTTCAGCAAATCTCTATCTTCCACTCCCCTTCTTTGCGCCTTGTATGAGAGAGAAACAAAGGGTTCTAACAGATCGTGCTCTTCCTCAATCTCAATTGTGTCCAGATAGAAAGAGAAATGGAAGTACCAGAAGAAAGGTAATAATCCACAATACTGTGGTTATGTACCACAAGATTTGTCTTTTTTTTTCTGTTGTCCCATCAACTGATTGATTTAAGATGATGGTCTATGGGTCACTTGGTGAATTGTCTGCACTAATGACCACTAGACAGCAAAAAAGGGTTTTTGCATCCCTTGGCTGCCATCTAGTGATCTGGATTTGTGCAGCCAAGACGTAGCCAGTGGATAAGTGTTCCTGAAGAGCTAGAGTTTGAGAACGGGGTATAGCTGTGGGGATCTGTGTGAGAGCTGTGAGCTACCCCAAGTACATAATACGAGAAGAGGAAGTGAGGACTCAGGCTTCCCTGGTGGCAGCAGCCACTGGGAAAGGAATTCCCCCCATGCAAGCTACCAAATTACAAGACCCGAGTCCTTTCAGTCACATGCCTTGAGCCAAATACAGGCTGGTCAATTTCAAGGCTTCATACTCTCTAAGACAGTGTTTCTCAACCTTGGCAACTTTAAGATGTGTGGACTTCAACTCCCAGAATTCCCCAGCCAGCCAGATATGATGACCTTATGATCAAATACTTTATTAGGTACTTATGGTATTGCAATCTCTTTTTATGAAGTAGCTACAGGAAAGAGAATATCTGATTTCTTAGCCTCAGTTTAAGGGGAAACACTAGTCAACAGGAATTGACTTTGAAAGCCGAAGAGCCTTGTAATAGATTGAGAATTTAATTTTTCCTCTTTTTCTAAAAAAATAAAGGGCTTTCTAATTACAGGGCCTCTATGTATTCTCAGCCACTTTCTTAAGCTTTAAAAACAGTTAAATGGTTTGCAGCAATGGTTTTCAAAACTTGGGAAAGCAGCAGAGCAGAACTGGGCCCAATAAAGCAGCGGTCCTGCTGAGGTAATCTTCCTTATTCCAGAAGCAGAGCTACTCCTTGGTACATCGTATTTCAGCTTATGACTGGCATCACAGGAAGAACCAACATCTAAAAGAACCTGCCTACCCATGGTTAAACCCACCAGCTCTTTTATTCACAGAAACTCATAAAAATATATATTTTAATTAAGCATTTCTGTGTCTATTTAGGAAACTCAGGACACTATGTCACTTTTTAAATAAAGAATTATAGTGCATACATTATTTTAACTAAAGCCTCAGCATCGTAACTGGTTGCAGGTAAACAGATTCCAGAAAAACAGCGATGCTATTAGAACTTGGCTGGATAAAATAAGAATATCCTTACACTAACTAAAGTGCTATGGTAAGGAATCGCCCTAAATGACCACTCAAGTTATGCATCTAATGCCAAAATAAACAAGCCTCTCTTTCATTGTTGAATGACTAAGGGAATAATTGCAAGGAAATGCTGATGTTTGCTATGTGCTATGTACATAGGATATAAATAATTATACCTACTTTAATAGGGTAATGTTGCAGTGCAGTTCTTTTTCAGAAACCCCACTGAAGTACTAAATTTTGAATTCATCCTCAGGATTGCAGCCTTGTGGGGCGTTCTAAAAGGCTAATCAAAAGAGACATCAATATGCTAGAGCTGATACCAATATAACTAGACAGGACTGTATGATCACTCAGCAAAAGCACAATAGCTCCAATTTAAAGAAACGAGATAACATGATAGGCTTCACATTATCCATAAATGCAAGGCATTAATCAACACAGGACAAAGCTGCCATATTAGCTGGGTGCAGGAAACTGTCTCAGAGATGGCATCTATGACAGCTGGGATCCCCAATCAGGGCTTATGGCTATGGTATGGCTAGCAAAAAGATAGTGATTATCCAGAGCATATAGAAGTTTGTACAGGTAATCTTCATTTAATGACCACAATTGGGACCAGCAACTTGGTCATTAAGTGAAGCGGTCACTTAGTGAAACCACAGCTGTGCTTATGATCTTACTTCAGCTTTCCTTTGCTTTACAGACCTGCGAAGGTTGTAAATGTGAGGATGGCTCGTAAAGTTACTTTTTCATCACCACTGTAACTGTAAACTGTTGCTAAACACCCCCTACAACAGTTGGCAGGTTAACATTGTTAGGAAGCTTTTAAAACTATCTAATGTCTTAAATATAAGTAGGAGAAGTTGGTAGTTATTACCAATGTATTGGCACATATTATAAAATATCTATGGATGTGGGTGCACATTTACAATATAGTACTGTGGGTATAGGAGCCTCATGTGGCGCAGAGTGGTAGGCAGCAGTATTGCAGCAGAGTTCGATCCCAGCGGAAATTGGTTTCTCAGGTAGCCGGCTCAGGTTGACTTAGCCTTCCATCCTTCCGAGGTTGGTAAAACGGGTACCCAGCTCGCTGGGGGAAAGGTAATTACAACTGGGGAAGACAATGGCAAACCACCCTGCTCTATAGTCTGCCAAGAAAAACATTCATGAAAGTGGCGTTCCCCAAGGAATCAGTAAATGACTCAAGGGACCTTTCTATTCTTCTACTTGTAGATATGTGCATACCTGAAGAATTTGTAAGTGCTAATAAATTCACCAAGTGCTTACCAATTTCTCCTGCTTGTATTTAAGTAATGGATATTTTAAAAAGCTTCCTAGCAATTTTAACAAAAAGCCACTTTGCAAATTCCAGTATCTGTGGAAAAATAATCATATCATGTATAGCGTGAAGCATAACTTGAGTTAATATTCAGTGATATAAATAATCTCCCCCCAGTTCTGCTTCTGACATATTTCAACACCTCTTAAACATATTGTTTACAATAATTAAATTACCACATTTATCATCTTTTTTGTTGTGAGATGCATCCTTAGGAATAATAGATGCATCCTTAGGAATAGGCAGATTTCCCAGAGAGATTAGTTACTTTTCAGTACTGGATCAATGGATGCATGGATAAATGAAATATACAAACATACATACAAACTTACTCAACCTGACTCATTACGATGTTCAACTAAGGGACCTTTAAAATTTTCTTCTGTCACATACTATTTTGTATAGCTACCATATCATGGCCAAGTGAAAAGCAGCATATAAATTATTTAAATTTAAATTACCATATATGAACATAGATAGAAATACTGTATGTGTAGATAAAATAATTAATATAAATCATGTACTTCATAAAACATGCCAATAAATTCTGATTTAAATAAAATCATAAAACATGATTTCTAAATTACTTAAATAGCTAGTAAAGTATACTGCTGCACAAATGGAAATTCTGTTCTCACTTGTGAATAAAGAAAGTAGTATTGGAGGGCCATTTCCCCCTCTGAATACAGTTGCCAAGAAACACAACAAAAAAAGTAAGCTCATATTCATGTCCTACCTAGTGAGCCACTGCGAAACAGAGGACTGGATGAGTCAGATTCTGAGCTCACTCAAACTGGCAATTCCTATGTTTAATCAGAGGTCCTGAGGACTTCAGTCTGTTCTGAACTGTGAAATTCCGTGTGTACTATTCACCTTCCTGAGGTTGTTTGTTCCTTAGCTCCCAAGCTTGTGGCATATTGTGATGGGTCTCATGAGCCACGAGAGCTCCAAAATCACATCCACTTTGCCCCAGTTTTCCTTAGGACCAATGTCCTGCATTCCATATGTTTCGGACAACATATTGGACAAATCCTTACCATTTCCTGCTATTACTGGGAATTGGAGAAGATTTAATCCAGGACATCCAGAAGGCATCAGGTTATACTAAGAGTTTCCTAACTAATATGGGCAGGGGAAAGGCTAACCTTCACATAATTAAAAAATAAAAGACTATTTAAGAGTAGAATCTTGCCCAGCTTTCTAAACCTAGCTTCATTAAGTTAGGATTTTTAAAAAAGAATCTGTATCTTTGGTCAAGTATTCACATAAGAAAAAGGGGGGAAAGTGCATTTTCTAAACCAAACAGTTATTACAAATAGCAAGGAGGTAATACAAATAGCCCCATAACTCATGTACAAACCTACAAAAGAACTACATTTATGTCAGGCACAAGACACATTTGAGGATAGGAGGGGAAGAAATGAAGTCAACATGCTTCTGTGTACTTCTGTCTTGACCAAATGCATGGACACAGAAACTATTTAGTTTTTTTGTTTTATTTGCTGTGAGAATGCTGTAAGAAATTTTTGAAAATCAAAAGCAGAAACACATGAAGCACTGACAGCTAGTCCCTTCAGCTGCTGTGGACAACTGTACAAAGGCCAAGTGTGGAGTGTGGTTGCTGCACTTATGATATGGTGGTCCCAATGTATCATAAATGATAAATGACAGATCAAGATGACTGAACAAAGACTTGATCCTTCAATGCACCTCCACTCACGCTCATAAATGGATCCATGCACCTAATATACAGGGAATGGAATATGGAGATTACAGTTGAGTTAAAGCCCATAGCAAAACAGCTATTATGGCTTCCAGACAAGGCAGAGCAGGAAGCTGTTTCAAGTAAAGCAAGCAGACTTCCTGTGCTGTTCATAGGCTGAATCAATTGCGTATTTTGCACAGCTTGTGTGGTGTGTCAGTTGCGCTCATGCCTGGACCAAGGGAACCCTGCTCAGAACTCACGCCTTAGTCACGTCCTGTAATGGAATGTGAGAATGACCTTGGAAGACGGGGGGAAGAGATGCTGCCTAGGGAAAGACCAGATAAAAGGGGGAGTAGCCCACAATTGAGTAACGGACAGAGAAAGAAAGTTAGAAAGGATCCGCCCTAACTTGGCAGGTGGTAAAAAGGGACAGTGGGAGATTTGTACTTTCAGATTTGCAAGATTCTGTTAATGTACTGTAGCCTAACAATAAAGTAGAAGTAGCTCATCTGGTCATGTTTCCTGTCTTGTTTACCTGGGAGGGCTGACACCTCCTGAATGGACTACTGCAATACACTCTACTGTATATGGAGCTGTCCTTGAAGAGTATTCGGAGGCTTCAGCTGGTGCAAAACACAGTGGTGTGGGCTGTTATGGGTGCTAGTCATTTGGCACACGTGACACCTCTGCTTCGCGAGCTGCGTCAGCTACTGGTATGCTTCTGAGTGCTATTCAAGGTGCTGGTGGTTACCTTTAAAGCCCTTCATGGCATGGGGCCAGGTTGCTTACGGGACCGTCTCTCCCCAATGGTGCCTACCTGTCCTGTTAGACCTGGCAGGAGAGGCATGCTCTGGGTCCCAACAGGTGAGAGAGTGTCACCTGTCGGGACCCAGGAGGAGAGCCCCTTTTCTGCTGTGGTGCCCGCCTCTGGAGCATCATCCCCCCAGAAATTAGACTTGCTCTGACCCTGCTGGCCTTTTGCAGGGCTTTAAAACCCTGGCTTTGTCATCGAGCTTGGGGGCCCGGCAGCATGGCTGAGCTTGTGTCATGGCTTGTTCGAGTATTTATGAGTCTTCCTGGCTGGTAATTTTATGCCATTTTTGTTGTTTTGAATTTTTGTTGTTTTTTAATGTCTTTATTCTGTTTTAATTGTGAGCTAGCCAGAGTCATGGACATGAGATGGGTGGCAAACAAACAAACAAACAAACACATACATACATACATACAGCTAATGCATAATCTGATTACATTGTGGAGAAATAAATGCTTGCTATAAAATGGCTCATAGTTGAACAATCAACATGCATGAGGCCTCTTGGACGGAGATGGATATACCTTTTTATGTTCTGAAAACAAGGGCTTTCAATGATACCACCATGACACATTCAAGTCTGGGACACAGCCTTATAGGTGCATGGAGTATATTATCCAGTTATGGAAAACCAAACATTCAAAGGAACGTGAGCCTGCTTTCTCCACTGAAGTGAAGGAGGCTGTATTGCCAAGCATGGATACACCATCATATGCATTAAACATTCTCCCTCAGTGTAGGATATAGTTACTGTTAGGGCTGTGCCCAGCATGTGAAAAAGGGGCTTTGCAAAGCCTATTAGCAAAGCCATGCACTTCTTTCTGAAAGCATTAAAGAATCTACTTTCTTTGGAAGATTTGCATGACTGCAGAAGCATCTGCCAGATCCACCGCTTTTGTCAAAATGATAAAAGCAGCACCATGCCATCACAACACAAGCTCTGCTTCTTTCATACGGAATGCAACATCACGACACACATACAAAACGGGCAGATACATCGTCAAGTCAGTACAGAGCTTGTGACACATCAGTGTGATGCTCCTCTCATCATTAGCCTCCCTGCTGCATGGCTGTTTTACAGGCTCTTTGCCATCTCCATTTGTATGAGGATGCACACCGCTTCGCTGACAGTCCCAGAGTCAGGGTTATCTATGCGTGCACGCACCTGCATCTACAGCCAGGGACAGCTTCAAAGAGTTTGCACAAGCCTTTCAGAAGGGACTGCTAGTTTAATGCTTCAAACGGGTGATTCGCTTGCGCCAACAGAGTTTCTGAAGTACCTCTTCCAAATGCTTTATGCAGTCTAATAGTGCAGACCTCTGCTTAAGTTTCTTTTGTTTCACTGACTGGGAATTTGGGGCTTGGAGAGCTTTTTTTGATGGAATATGTCATTTCCTATTTAAAAAAAAGGTATGGAGCAAAAAATCCTCTAACAAAAAAGCTGGAAACTGCCTATTTCAATAGGATAAATGAGTCCTTATATTCCCACAGTTCAATGCTAAATTCTTGCAACATTCCAGTTTTAATGCAAAAAATCCTCTCTTGAATGAATTACTAGCAGGAGAATGGAGAAACAGAAGAAACCTTTTTTATAAAAAATTGGGGAAACCAACATGAAAATGGGTGAATTAGGCATAGAAAATCTACATAAAAGAAAATACATACTAGTCTTTACAGATTGGTGGACCTTTATCAAACTTTACTTGCAGGGATTATCTTCCAAAAAGCCTAGATAATAAATGTAGTCCTAGCATAGTTTACCCATTTGTTTCTTCTTTTGCTGCAGAGGAGAGGAGGGAGAAATTTCAATCAAAACAAACCTTAGTGTTTTCTATTTTTAAGGCATAGGTACTTTCTGAAGATAAGCTACTAACCTGTTCTCAGTTTTAGTACAATTAAAGTAAATTCATGAATGGAGATTGGCACCCAAAATAATAATAATAGAAACCCAACCTGACACAACATGTTTGGCCAAGAAAACTTTCCACCATAATTAGCATTTTCTTGGTTTGAAGGTGGAGCTACCACACAGTGCAACTTCATCACAGAAGGCACAAACAGTATAAATAACTCAGGATGCTCCTTGAAATAACAGCTTCTGCTCTGCACACCTGTAGTAGAAGGACACATGAGCCAAGACTGCTCCACTGCACATTTGTAATTCTACAACATGCTGGTATGCTGCAATTCCATCTGGCTTGGCTTCCAAACACCTCTAAGTGGGACAGAGGTTTTTTGTGTGCTCATTAAGGACACTTGAGGGTATTCTGATTACAGTTAGTGCAGAAGGCATACGTGCTGCATAAGTTCCTAATGGTGCTTGCTTTCTGAAACAGGGGAAGCCAGATCCTGCTTTGGGAAACTTCAGTGGGTTTATATGGAGACAGTACTGGCAGCTTTGTAATTTTCTCCCCTTTTTCTTTCTAGTATATTTGCATATCATGCTGAACATGCAACAAAATGTGACTAGATTTCTAATGCTTGCAACTCGTACATTTAAAAAAAAATATTTAAAGCCTGTACTCCGTTGAGTTCCATTGAGGTGTGTGCATGTATCTACTTCAGCTTTGTAGGGATAGAAAGAATCCAAAGCTCAATTCTCCAAATATATACACAAATAGTATTTTTTTACTTCCTTCAATGAAGAGTGGATTTAGGAATATGAAGTTATACCTATCCTTTCTGCTGTTGCTGCTTTCCATAAACATAGTCTGGGGTGATGAACGCTTTTATCCTGAACGATATCAGAAACAATCAAATACGCCAATCAAAGGACCACCTTTTCTGCCTTTCAGTGTAAAAACTCCTGGTAAGTGATATTTCCTTCTTAAAGTATGAATACTTTTGTTAAGTATGTTGATTGTAAGTATCAACCAGGATACTTACTATTTCCTAAGTGTTGTTTTGAGGGACAAAAAATATTGGTTTTGTAAGATAAACTACTCATGTTCTCTTTAGGATACTTATCTAAATTATCACTGTGAAACTAAATACTGACGAATAATTGCAGGGAAATAACACATGGGAGATTAAAATGTTTGAATACTCTATCTATAAACATTTCTGGTACACACATAGAAAACTAGGATATTAGGAAAACCTCTTTGATGCACTGTCTTTCCATGAGAAAGATGATTTCAATTATAAGAAGAAACTGTTTAAATATACATGCCACCAAATATTTTAAAGTGGTTCATCCCAAAGAGGCTAGATTGTGCAGTTTTTCAAAACTCACCCTTCAGTTTTATGCTCACAAGTTCAATTGATGCAGTTACGAAGGACTGGAAAGCAACACAGACCACACGGTAAGGCATGCCAGTTGTGATTTTAAGAACACCTTCTCCAAACTATACTTTTGTGGTCTAACTTTCAAAAGGCTCAAGGCAGAACATGGGAAATGCACACTGAAAACATTTTTTCACTTCCATTCTTCCCTGAAACATAACAATTGCAATATAAATGATGTACCAGCAGGAACAAATGCATGAAAATACCGTCAACACTACCCATCTCTAAAACTTAGTTCTGAGATTTGTTGCAATGACTTTGTGATCCATTCCACTCTGAAAGAATTCTGAGCAGTTAACAGCAAAATGGGTAATAAGATAATTTTCTTAGCAAAACACTAGACTTTAAGCAAAAGTTCAAGATATATGTTTTCTCCTCTGTAAGATAGGCTCATTGATACCCACAGGATATCTAATGTGATATCACAAGGTGGTCAATGTTCTAGAAAATCAGGTAGGCAACCTGCGGCTTTCTAGATGATGGTGAATTGCAAGTCCTATCATCTCTCATAATTGGCCGAGCTCACTGGATTTAACAGAAACCGGAGATCAGCAATATCCAGCAACCTACCATGCAGGCTTCTCTGCTGTCCTGTCTGTAATACGTGAATGGATTTAGCTTTCCATTCATTTAGGTAATACTATTTAGGAAGTGATTTACAAAAGAATCAAAGAGAATTTATTTTAAATGGAAATTCAAGTCCTTTATTCAGTTTTATGCAAATATAATGTCTTTAATGAGAAGTTATGGCAATGCTGAAATTCCACATTTCACTGTAGTAACAGGAATTTCAGACACGAAATCTTTACTTTTTCTGGAAATGTTCTAACTTCAGGTTTTAGTATATGTACTGACTGGTACTTTGATGCAGAAATTCATTTGTTAGATGGATTTTGAAATGATAACATATGCTTTAAGTTTAGACCAGTCTAATGTCATCTGCTAAAAGCTGTATTTTTCATTTTTTGTATTTCTATTTTTACAGTTTTGTTAGCAACCAGAGTAGGAAGGGTTTTTTTTAATCCATTCAATCGTGTCCAATTCTCGGAGACTGCCTGGACAAGTCCTTGCAGGTTTTTTGGCAAGGCTTTTCAGAAGTGGTTTTCCATTGCCTCCTTCCTAGGGCTGAGAGAAAGTGATTGGCCCAAGGCCATCCAGCTGGCTTTGTGCCTAAGGCAGGACTAAAACTCACGTTCTCCTGGTTTCTAACCTGGTGCCTTAATCACTACACCAAACTGGCTCTCAAAGTTTTGTTAACAACCAGAGTAGCCAAAGTAGGAAGGAATAGTGTAAATCAAACAAATAGCTTCATCATCAGAATCACCACCGCCGCCATAGGTGGAGTAGTTGTGGCTCTCTGAATACTGCTGCATTACAGCGTCTATCCTCCCTTGTCATTATCCCATGTTAACTGAGGGCACTAAGAATTGTAGTGTCTGGAGGATTCTAGATAGTATGGCAGACCTACAAGGAACTCTTCTGAAATACCCAGTAGTGAAATTACAGAATATGAGATATCTAAAAGGATTTTTAGTTAACTGTAATTCTCAGATGTCTTTGTAGGATGCTATAAAGGTTAACACTGCAGTTAAGACTTGTACAATCCATTCTACAGTTCTCACAGTTCTTTGTTTGGCTCAGAAATTAGCTTAGGTAAGGTATACTGTGCAGTTCATAGCAAAAGTGTTATTATCAGGAGGTTAAAATAGAGGTAGAAGTATAAAAGAATTAGCTATATTTTTTCTAAGTTTAACAGAATATTTTCAGATTCTTAAAACTGCAATTCCATACTGAATTCCAGCTGCTGCCATTTTAAGTGAATTAAAGCTTAAAAGGAAATATTAAGGTTTAAACATATGCATTTCTAATGAGGTCAGGCAGGAGCCTACTTTGAAATCCACATGATTAAGAAATTGATGCACAATCCTTGGTTGGAAAGGATGCCTTGCTTGATCTGAACTGTTGAACTGTTGCTTCCACACTGGCAGGGGGGAATGAGAAGCATTACACCAGTGTTGGCTGGGGAATTCTGGGAGTTGAAGTCAACACAACTTAAAATTGCCAAATTTGAAAAACATTGCATGATATCATGGGGAGTGAGGGTGAAGATCCCCCACTACAGCTCCCTCTCATCACAGCACAAATTACAAGGAAACCTCGACATTCTTCAAATGGGGAAGAGTTCAACAATGACTCCTCCCACAGAGTTGTGTTTCTCCTCTGCTGGCAAAGATTTGTTCTTGTCTGTCAGAGAAAGCAGGACTTGATCTAGTCAGATTAAGTTACAGGAGCATAGATTTCAGTTTAATGTTACATGGGATGTTTCTAATTAACATAGATATTCAGTTCCTTTCTAAAGGTGGTACCAACTTTCAGTGCCTAAGCATCAGACACTGTACAATCCAAGCTATGTGAACAGGGCTGATACACAGGAATTGGATCCTACCGCATCCTGAAACAACATTCACAGAATAATACCCCCTCCATCCTTTTTATACAAAGAAGGATTTTCATGGAGCTTCAACTGTATACTTAGGTCATTCAGGGTCATTGTTTTAACATATGGACTAGCTTTTGCTCCTAAGATAGTTTGTTCCAGAATAAGATACAGCTAACCCAGGAATGAATAAGCTTGTCAAAGACTGCAAATACTTTGGACAAGAAAGCCAAGTAAAATAGATGTTAAAATTAGTTTTCAGGTTCTAGATGCTAGGTTTCTACAAAACTTAATGCAGACCCAGGAAAATTTTTTAACGTGTTCAATGTACCATTGACACTCAGCCATATTATAATGTTCATAGGTCCATGGGATTTCTTGTGCAGTACCTGGAGATTATCCTGGACGTAATTTTTACAAGGCATATTTAGATGCAAGTTAAATAAGAATAAATAGGTTTACTAAATGCACAAAAAAGTAAACTTCTCTCTTTAAAAACGTTTATTTGAGACTAGCAAGAATTGAACAGCTCTTCCTGATGCCCAACGGACAAAGATGTGGAAAATGTGTATGTGGTTTTGCTATTTTGTAGTAAGTTCAAAGAAGATTTTTCAAGTCTCAGTAATTGTAAGGCTACGCTGTTCCCAACTTAAACACTGAAGTGATTACACAAAACGCTTAAGATTTGTACAAACTTTTACAAGATAAATCATTGTACTTATTTGGTTTGCTATTGCTGCTCCCTTATATTAGGTTTGCCAAACATGATTCTAGTACTCTGGAGTGGTCTCTGGCAAAGAACTGCCCAAAGCTTTCCACGGTATCCAAACAGATGCTTTCAATAACTATAAAGAGTTCTTTTTAATTTTAAGCTTAGTTCCTTCTGTTAGCAGTTGGAGTTGTGTGTAAGGAAGCATAGC